>NW_024503680.1:2331810-2373739 GCF_017590055.1 Onychostruthus taczanowskii | reverse complement strand
GTGGGGCGGGGGGAGTGCGGGGGGCTGGGCTTGGCCGGGGAGGCTGGTACCTCCCCCAGAAATGCAGCAATTCTCTCCCCTCTCCTCTTCTCTCCGCGAGGTGGGCGCACTGCGATGGAGACGCGGCGCGCTCTGCCAGGGGCTTGCTCTGCCCGTCTGGTGACATCCGCCGGCTGCTGACAGCCCCCATCCCGCCCGACTCGCCCCCCGATCCCGCTCGGGGCTCGGCGGAGCGGCATCGGAGCAGCGCGGAGCGGGCGGCGGGGCGTGCGGGCCCGCTCCCCCCGCAGCGGTGTCATGCCCCTGGGCACCCCGGCCGGGAGCCGCCCGCACTGCGCCGGGACACGGAGGTAGCGGCTCGGAGCAGCTCCCCGCAGCCGCCCCTCGCCGGGCGACCAAGTTCCGTCCACCGCCCCGCCGTCCGCCCGCCCCGTCGGGTCTCTGCATCCCCGAGGGTCCGCGAGCAGCGGAGTCACCAGAGCCGCCGCCATGGCCACCCTCCTCCGCAGCAAGCTCTCCAACGTGGCCACCTCGGTGTCGCACAAATCCCAGGCGAAGATGAGCGGCATGTTCGCCAGGATGGGCTTCCAGGCGGCCACTGACGAGGAGGCGGTGGGCTTCGCCCACTGCGACGATCTGGACATGGAGCATCGGCAAGGGCTGCAGATGGACATCCTCAAGTCCGAGGGCAGCGAGGAGGGCGGGGAGCCGCCCCTGGAGGGGGACATCCACTACCAGCGGGACGGCACAGGGCCCCTGCCGCCCTCCGCCTCCAAGGAGGCCTGCTCCGAGCTCTCCGGGCAGGGCAAGCCCAAGATCACGGCATGGGAGGCGGGATGGAACGTCACCAACGCCATCCAGGTACGGCCATCGCCGCGGGGCACCGGGCAGCGCTCCCTGATCCCGGCGCTGTTATGTGCTCTGTATCTCGGCCAGAAGCCGTGGGCTGATTGCAAACCGGCTTTGAGGAAAAGGGGAAAAAGGGGAAAAAAGGGGGAGAATATGGAAATAAAAACAGGTGAACGATAGAGGAGAATAATAAATGGGAGGAAGGAATTACAAGGAAAAACAGATTTAAAAAAAAAAAGGAAACTAAAACCTCCTAGCCCAGCTTTCTGCTTTGCCCCCCCCCCAACCCACCCCTGAACTGGGCACAGAGCCAGGGAGGGGCTCAGGCCCCAGCCCCATCACGCTGCAGATTCTGACCCCATCAGGCTGCCCCAGAAGAGGTCACAGGCAAGGAGGGACAGGAGGCCTGGGGGTGACTGGGCTGATGGTGGGGCTGCACGGGAGTGGACCCAGCCTGGCCCCTTGGGATGTCCCCAGCTATGGAGGTCTTTGTGCACTGAGAGGGGCTGGGGACAGTGAGGGTAGAGACTGGAGCAAAGCCTGGGCACCCAAACCTTGCTCGCCTCTTGTGGGTGCTCGGGGGCGCGATGACGCGGGCGTGACTGGGTGGGTGTGACTGTGGGGGTGGCACGTCACAGGGACAGGGGTGCGTCACCGCGGGCGGCCGCGGCTGCGTGGCGTGACTGTGTGACCGCCTGCGTGGGTGCCGTGGTGCATGGGCAGACAGAGAGCACACACGTGACTGCCGTGGTGCGGCTGCGTGTGCTCGGCGTGGGCCCAGGCCCCTCAGAGATCGAGCAACACGGTTTCCATTTTGTCTCTTTCTAGGGGATGTTTGTTCTGGGCCTGCCCTATGCCATCCTTCACGGTGGATACCTAGGACTCTTTTTAATAATTTTTGCTGCAGTAGTTTGCTGCTACACTGGGAAAATCCTTATTGCCTGTCTTTATGAAGAGAATGAGGATGGGGAGATAGTCAGGGTGAGAGACTCCTACGTGGACATCGCGAACGCGTGCTGCGCGCCCCGCTTCCCCACCCTCGGGGGCAGAATTGTGAACGTGGCTCAGATCATTGAACTGGTCATGACCTGCATCCTCTATGTGGTTGTCAGTGGGAACCTGATGTACAACAGCTTCCCCAACCTGCCCGTCTCCCAGAAGTCGTGGTCCATCATTGCCACGGCAGTGCTCCTGCCTTGTGCGTTCTTGAAGAACCTCAAGGCAGTCTCCAAGTTCAGCTTGCTCTGCACATTAGCCCACTTTGTCATCAACATCCTGGTGATCGCCTACTGCCTCTCCAGGGCACGCGACTGGGCCTGGGACAAAGTCAAGTTTTACATTGATGTCAAGAAGTTTCCCATTTCCATTGGCATCATTGTCTTCAGCTACACCTCCCAGATCTTTCTGCCTTCCTTGGAGGGGAACATGCAGAACCCCAAGGAGTTTCATTGCATGATGAACTGGACTCACATCGCAGCTTGCATCCTTAAGGGACTCTTTGCCTTGGTCGCCTACCTGACCTGGGCTGATGAGACCAAGGAGGTCATTACAGACAACTTGCCATCCACCATTAGGGCAGTAGTCAACATTTTCTTGGTGGCCAAAGCCTTGC
The DNA here is from genome assembly GCF_017590055.1 of Onychostruthus taczanowskii. Lineage (NCBI taxonomy): Eukaryota > Metazoa > Chordata > Aves > Passeriformes > Passeridae > Onychostruthus > Onychostruthus taczanowskii. The sequence continues at coordinate 2,371,278 of NW_024503680.1, read as the reverse complement.
TCTCGTACCCCTTGCCGTTCTTTGCAGCTGTAGAAGTCCTGGAGCGGTCCCTTTTCCAAGATGGAAACAGGGCTTTCTTCCCCAACTGCTATGGGGGTGACGGGCGGCTCAAATCCTGGGGACTCACCCTCAGATGTGCCCTGGTAGTTTTCACCCTGCTCATGGCTATTTATGTCCCCCATTTTGCCCTCTTGATGGGTCTTACTGGGAGCCTCACAGGCGCAGGGCTCTGTTTCCTGCTCCCCAGTCTCTTCCACCTCAAACTCTTGTGGAGGAAGCTCTTGTGGCATCATGTCTTCTTCGATGTTGCTATTTTCGTTATAGGTGGTATCTGCAGCATCTCTGGGTTCATCCACTCTTTAGAAGGCCTCATAGAGGCTTTCAGAACCAATGCTGAAGACTAAGGAAGGGCCGGAGTTGGGTGCAGGAAGAGAATCGCATCGAACATCCGCATAGCCAAATAATTCTGCATCCCTTTAATGGAAAGAGTCATTATTTTCGTTACGTGCATCCAACAAATTCTATGTCATAGAATCTGCAAACAAAAAGGAAAACAAGAAGAGATGAAAGTGCTCACCCTGATGTCTTTTTAAATAAGCTCAGATTTAAATATATTTTTTTGTTCTTTAGATTTTTTGGAAGGAAATTATCTGGCGCCCCACCCCTATCTCCTCACTCGTTGCCTGAAGCTTGGCCCCCACAAACAGCCTGTTGGGAAACAGTCGCAGTTTTCAACACTCCTCACAGATATGCAATTCAGTGTTTCAGGAGCTGAAACACAGGTGCCAATCCCATGGGACTGGGAAGCAAACCCGCAGCAGGGACCTTTGTTTGAACACTCTGAGAGATGGATGTAGACCCCGATTGTACGACCAGCCCAACAAGCCCAAGCAGCGTCTGACGACCGGTGATGCCGCTTACCTGCAATGTTTACACCGTAGTCACATAGATGTCAGGACTGCTCGATTCTTCCATCCGAATCCACACCGAGGAATGGCGCTTCCCATCAAACACAAATGTGTTGCCTCTGGTTGAAATCGCAGCCCTGGAGTCCACTTCTCAGTGACTTATGTTTCGTTTTGTTTTAACAATTGTTATTTTTAAATTATGAAAAGTAAAAAATAATAATAATAATAATAATAATAATATATGGTTGGATTTGATGTCGTTCAGGATTACAGGAACAAATCTAAGACACAATTCATTCTGTGCAATCTACCAGATCCGTGGAGCTGTTTCCAATGTACGTGTGGTGTCATTGTGGTAAATAAGATGAAAAATGTATATCAGAAAAAAAATCTATCTTTAACATATAATGTGGTACATAAATATATGGAACAATAAAGAGAAAACATAGATGATGAGGCTGGCCTGGTTCGTGGGGGGCTTGGAGGAGCAGGGCAGGGGCAGAGGGAGGTTAATCCTCCCCGTGTCGGGTCTACAACACATCCTCAGGCTAAGGGGAGGCGGTGCCGAGTTTCCAGAAAGGGTGGCATTCAGCTGTTTGCAAGAGGTAGGAGACATTTTTGGGGAAGAGATTGTCTTACAGCTGGGGGTGGCAGGGCTGCTTTCACCTCCTCCTCACAGTTTTGCTTTACCCCGTAGTGCTCAGACTCCACGGATGGGAGTTTGCAGATTTTTTGTTTTGTTTTGTTTTTCTTGTTAAAGGGGGGGTGGGGTGGAAATCCCCTCACAAACAAACAAAGGGGGAGAAGTAAACGAAATAAAAGGCTGGGTGTACCCCTGGCTTGATCCAAACTCACCAAACCCTGCCCACGGATGTGGAGCGTCGGGCTGATCCCCGCTGCGGGCAAAGCCGCCACCGCGAGGGAGGTCAGCCCCACACCCCAATCCTGTGACCGAAAACACCTCGATTTACACCATTTTAAAAGCCACGACAACTAATTATCCATCTGCTGCCGCTACACAGCGAGGATGAGGATGGGGGCGGACCCACCGGCAGCGCTCCCGCAGCACAGGCACAGCTGAGGTCCCCGTGGGATTCCTATTATTGCCCCCAGAACACGTCGAGCCCCGGTAGGGCTGGGATATCCCCCCATCTCCCCCGCCCGGTCCGGTCCGGGGTTAGCGGGCAGCTCCGCAATGCGGTACCGGGGGCGGGACGGGGGTGTTGGCACAAGCTGGGAAAGGGGCCGCTGGCAGGAGAGAGGGATGTCCCTGCCCGGGGAAAAATGCATTTCGGGCGATTTTCTGGGTAGCTTCCGAAAGAAAAGAACAGGGGAGCTGTGGGGTCTGTGCCGTGTGGGGACAGGTGGTGTGGCTCCGGGGATGGGTGAGTGGGGGGCGTCATGGTGAGGCTCCTGCCCCCGGCTTAGCCACATTTCCCTCCCTGCCGGCGCCCTTGCCTGGGATACCCAGCAGCGTCCTACCCCATTCTCAAGCTCATCCCCATCGTCTTCGTGCTCACCCCTACCTCCATCCTCACCACTTTTGCCTGGGATACCCAGCAGCGTCCTACCCCATTCTCAAGCTCATCCCCTACCTCCATCCTCACCACTTGCATCCTCATCACCCCTGCTCCCACCCCGGTGCAGGTGACCCGTGATTGCCGCCCTGCCGCAGGCACCGACAGCCCGATCCGCCCCCCGCGCCGTGCGCTCCCCGGCCCGGAGCCGCCACGGCGGCGGAGCGCCCTCGCCCGACGGCGGTCCTGCCAGGAGCCACCGCATTCCTCCCAAGCCGGGAGACGGAATGGGCCCTGCCAGGAGCCGCCGCATCCATCCCCGGCCGGGAGACGGAATGGGCCCTGCCAGGAGCCGCCGCATCCATCCCCGGCCGGGAGACGGGATGTGCCCTGCCAGGAGCCACCGCATCCCTCCCCGGCCGGGAGACGGGATGTGCCCTGCCAGGAGCCACCGCATCCCTCCCCAGCCGGGAGACGGGATGTGCCCTGCCCAGAGCCACCGCATGCACCCGTCCGAGATGAGGGGAGCCAGCCCGGACAGGGGGCTTCTCTTCAGAGGTGCTCGCTGCTCTTGCTTCTGCCCTGAACTCTCTTGTTCCAGGTCTGCTTTCTCCCCAGGGCAGTGATAAAGGGCCAGAGGGGGAGGAGATTCAGCCCGTCCCCCTGCCCTGAGATAACCCCCTCGGATCCTGGAATAAGTGGAGAGCTCAGGTTGCCCGGCAGGTTAATACAGTGCTCTGCACATCTCTGATTTGTACACGGGGCTTTCAGAGCGTTTCTGTCTGTGTTCCCCACCAGGGAAGCAAAGGGAACCATGCCATGCCATGCCATGCAGCAGCATGGCAGCTGGCTCTCCTCTCCTGCAGGCAGCTGCTTGAGTCTGGACACAGGATGCCCACAGACTAACGTGTCCTGGTCCTTGTGCTTTACAGGAGCCAGAAGTTCTCTGTTTCAGAGTACGTGATGATGGAAACCATTTTATTAAGCTATAATTTTGCAGAGGTTTTAAAGCTAATTCAGCACTTTTCTCCCTCTTCCCCTCGTGAGCAGAAGTGGCCTCTGCTGTACGTGGGGCTGTAAGAAGATTTGTGCCCTTTTTGTGACAGTGAGGGGAAGGTCAGGGATCCTCACTCCTATCTCCTAGGGCAGAGAATGGAGAAGCTCGGCCAGAGGGTTCCCTCAGTCCCCGCCAGGGCACCTGAAATCCCTGAGCTCCCCAAGCTCCTGCTTGCAGGGAGATCCCCCCGGCTGGAGGAGCATCGGTGCCCCCGCTGCCCCCGGGCAGCTGCAGGCGGTGCGGCTCCCGGGGGTGACAGGGCACCTCCGCGCCTGCCCCGCTGCACTTTTCAGCTGTGGCGAAGCCAGCGATTTCCCAGCGAGCCCCAAAGGGCTTTGTCTCGCTGTCAGCTCTGCTCAGGCGCTTCCCTCCGCGCTCCTGCCGGGAGCCGGCGCTCCTGGTGGCCGAGCTTGCGAAACGAGCCGGCTCTGCAAGCCGAGCGATAAGCAGAGGCTGTGTCCTCTAAACTTGTCCGTGGCTGGAGCGGACGTGGCTGCTGGTGCAACACTTGTGCCTTGGGCTGGGAACACGGGCTGCCCCTCCAGCCCGTCGCACAGACATTTTGATGCTGTGCCTGTGCCTGCGGCAGCCTTCGTGCGCCCAGTGCTGCTGGACGTGTGCAGCCCCGACAGCAAGGGATGCGGCAGTGAGGAAAATAACCCCCAAAATAGCAGCAGGTTTAACTTGAACAAAGCAGAAATCTTCTGAAAACCCAGTGCGATGTCAGAGTCTGATCTGTGCTCCAAATGGCTTTTGTCTGTGCTTTGTAGCTTCTGGTCATGTGCTGCAACAATCCTCTAAACCTTCTCACTCTGAAAACCAGACAAACAAAGGCCCTCTCTGCACTACCAGGGAATGGATTTATTTCTCTCTGTGTCTTTACAGTTCCTCAGACACAAAGGGGACCTCTATTTGGGCTTGTTTCCTGAGACATGAGGGTAATACCAAATCTCTGTTGCCCTCACATATCCACACAGTTGTCCCTCCCGATGGAACCATCGGTGGGAGCTGGAGTGAGGAGAGGGCTGAGCCCACTCCTCCCTGTGTGCAGAGGGCAGGTATGGCTCTGCCTCCTCCCCACACCTGGAGCCAGAAACCTTGCCTGTGGTGGCAGCTGGATATCTCAGCCTCATGCAGTTTGGATACTCCATATCACATATTCCAGGATATTTCAGAAAACGCTTATTTTGATGGCGGCATCAATGTTCTCCATCAACTGATTTTGTGCATCTTTGGAGTTTGTGTTTCAGGTGAGGAGCTGAAGGCTTCACCAGTGACTCCACCAACACACTCGCCTGTCAGGCTCTTGTTTGGGCCCCCACACAGGGATGTGTGACCCCTGGTGCTGGGCTCCTGCAGAGGGGAAGCAAGAGGAATGGAGCAAACTGGGAAGAGCATGGAGGGCAGTAGATTTTGGCTCTAAGAGTGCCCCAGTTCTGATGTGCCCACGGGTCCTCCTTGGATTCTCAGGTGGTTCTTCCTCTGTATCAATGGCCCAGGATCCACAGAGCAGGGGACACACAGGGGGCAGAAGGGAGGTTGTAGGACTGTCACACCTGCACAGATCAGGCATGTAAAAGTCCCTGGATTTCTTGCCCCTCAGTGCTGCCAGAGGGCAAGGCTCCCTCTCACCCAGCTCTTTCCTGTCTGGCAAGGTCTGTGAGCTGCTGGGGGATTGGCAACAGGTCCTGTCCACAGCCAGGACGTCTTGCTGGAGTTTGGGAAGTGACCCATGCCTCATTACCTCTGCTGGGACCCAGCATGTGACCCAGCACAGCCTCCGGCAAACAGAGCACTTTGTTCTGACCCTTTGCACTTCCCTGCCAGCCAGCTGCCCTCTAATCCCCCCAAGGAGGGATTTTCCTCTCCCACCCCAGCTCCCTGTGCCTCGGTCCCCTCAGAGAGCGGTCCAGGGTAATAATTTACTGCCTGCCACAAGCCACTCCTTCGGACTTTTCCTTCGACCTTCAGACTGCATTGCCAAAATAAAAACAACGGGAGGGAGAGAGGCACAAGCTGCTTCCCACGGTGAGAGTGTGGCAGTGCCCGCCAGCCCTGCTGCCGGATCCCGGGAGCCCTGTCTGCAGGTAATGCCCCTTTGCTTTCTCTGGGGTGATTGAGACTTTCCCTTCTTTTAATGACTTCCTGAAGCCCTTCAGGAGCAGCAGAGGGTTTTGTGAAGGACTCGCTCCTTGCTGCCAGGAACCTGGCTGGCCTCTGGAAAAGCTGCTCCTCAGCTGGAAGTGGAGAGGGGTTGAGTTCCAGCAGCAGGGTTGTTTCCCAGATGTGGAGAAGTCCAGAGAGGAGATGAGCAGCCTCCTTGCTGCCCCTGCAAACTAGCTGGGAAAATTTCTGGCATTAGCTCTGCCTCCCCCAGGAAACTTCCATCAAAGGAACTTCCATCACCCTGCTTATCCCTGCAGCCCCACATCAGCTCAGCTGGGTGGGTTCCTGTGGGCAGCACCCATGAGCGCTCCTGATCTGGGTACTTTCAGGAGCTGGCAGATCAGCAGAGACCAGCTGTGTGTCCCCATGGTCCTGGGCCACCCGCACCTGGAAAGGAGCCTTGGGCTCCACTGGGATTTGCAGTCAGCACCAGAAGGGTGAAGTTTACACCAAAAATTTCAGGTTTTGTTGTCTCCTGTGGTCTCCTGGGCTCTGAGAGTCTCTGAGGCTGGGCCTGGTGAAGCTCAGGGGTGTCCAGCAGCCTTCTAATGCCAGAGCATTCCCAAACCCCTCTCTGGCAGGACAGGGAGGGCTGTTCCTGCTCAGCTCCAGAGCAAGGGAACAAAGCTGTTCTTGGCAGATTTTAGGACAGCTCTGCTGCTCTTGCACAAGGGCTCACAGGTCCTGGCAATGCCTCAAGCCCAGCTTGGACTAGGCTGCTCACTGGTTATGGTATGTAGAACTCTGCTGGAGACAATCTCTGGCTGTGCCAGCTCCAGTTGCGTCCCAGGATTTGCAAGTGGATGAAAAGGCTTGAAAACATGGATCCCATGCAGTGGAGCTGGAGCTGGCAGCTCTCAGGGATGGAGCAGGCAGAGGGGAGGCATTCCCAGGGACACTGCACCCACAGCTGCTCCTGATGAAGCCAGTGCTGTGCCAGGGGCCTGGCTTTGGGCAGGGCAGCTCTCAGAGCCACTTCTGAGCTGCTGAGCCCTGCTCAGTCCAGTCCAGTCAGAAACTGCCTCTCTGCCCTTGTTCCCAGCAGGTGAGCACATCTGGGGCTTGAGCTCAGGAGTGTGGCCCTGTGTCACACTGACCTGTGCTACAGGGAAAAAGAGGTATTCACCCCAAAAAACAGGGTTTGGAGTTTGTGGTTTTTTGGGTTTGGGGTTGTTTACTCAAACACAGGCTGTAATGTGTGCTGAAGTGCTGCTGGGAAGGAGAAGAGGGGACAGTAAGCAGCAAGGACAGTTGAGCCTTTTGCAAGGACAAGGTTGGCCAGGAAGGGTCACTTACAGTCAGACTGCTTCCAATGGTGTGTTATTTATTCACTGAGACTGTGCCTACACTTGAAAAGCACTTGGGAGCAAAAAAAGTCACAGCCACCTAATTTAATGGCAGCAATAACCTCAGGAATTGATTCTGCAGAAAATGTAAAGGCTTTACAAGACATCAGTAAGATTCTGCCACACTCATATTTACAGAAACAGAGGCACAAAAAGTGACAAAAATTGTTCAAACCCTTCAGCCTTAGCTGTCCTTTGGAATAAAAACTTGATACCCAGTGGCCTCCTCTTATCTCCTTTTTTCAAAACATGGAAAATATCCCAGCACTTCTGGGGGATTCCTTGGCAAAATCAAAGGCAAAGCCTCAGGCAGAGTCCTGCTTTTTGAAGCTGAAAGAAAAATGTAGAGGGGGAAAAAAAAAGGAAATAATTTAAAGAGCTGCAATGGTCACCAATAATCTATTTATTCTTTCATTAATCCTCCTAAAAGGAACAAATAGACTCTGAGCTTTTAAAGAACATCCTATCCTATCCTATCCTATCCTATCCTATCCTATCCTATCCTATCCTATCCTATCCTTCTCATCTTAGCTCTTACCCCGCAGAGATAACTGAGTAGCCAAATATTTTAGGTCACCTTTCACTGCAGATCCATGGTCTCTTGCTTTGTGCTCTCTAGAGGAGTATTTGTTTTTAGCCTTATCTGGACTTTCCCTGCAATTCCAATTGCTCAGGACTGTGTTGTTCCACTTCAGTGACATTTTTATGATTATGGTTATGGATTTTGCTAGATAGGAAGATTAGGAATATCTTCCCCTGTAAAATAGCATACAAAATATTGTAACAGAGAGAGAGAGGGTACTTCTCTGTGTGTAGAGACCATGGGCTGGACCTGTTGTCCCCACTGGATGTGTCCTGTCCTGGTGAAGCTGCAAACGTGGCTTTGCTGGGATGGTCCTTTCTGTAGGGATCCAACTCAGCCATGGAAGGACCACACAGCTCTTTACCCCTTATAGGGCTTGGGGAAGATAAAGGCAGCTTCCCTCTCTTGGGAGGAAAGAAGATGTTTCCAAGAATAGGCAATGTCTGGAGGCTCTGAGCTGCACAAGTCCAGCTGAAAAAAATCCCTCTCTGTGGCCAGAGTTTGTTCCCCATGGTCTGGCCAGGTCCAGGCAGGACGTGTGCACAGAAGGGGTTAAATTGCCTGAGATCTGCTCCTCACCTTTGAACTCAGGTCCAGCCAGAGGCTGTCCTGGCACAGATGTGCTCTCTGGAGGGCAGGGAAACAGCAGCCAGACACAGAGGAGCAGCAATGCTGGCAAACCCCCGCCCTGACATCAGCAGCTCCCCAGCTCCACCAGAATTGTTTAATTTTGTCCAGGAGCGTGTGAGTTCCAGGCAGGGGAATGGGCCAAGGTCAGTGCTGCTGTAAGGGGGCATGCTTACCGTGCTGGCACCTGCAGGGACATGTGCCTGTGTGATGTGTGTGCCCTAAGTGCTCCCACACTCACAAGTCCCTGCAGGGTGGCACTGATGTGTCCTGCCATGGGCACGGGCCATGATGGGTGAGGGACAAGAGCTGCTGCAGGGGGGACTGGCTGTGGGCACACAGCACAGGGCAGGGGCAAAGCCTCACCTTTTACACATGGGGAGGGCAGGAGGCCAACCCTGCTCACACCTGCCTGTCCCACTCATGTCATCATAGTGACAACTGCTCACCCTGGTTCCCGCTCCAGGGAGAGTCACAGGGCTCCACAGGCAGAGCTCTTTGCAGCTGCTCCAGGTGTCTGATGTTGAATTTCCAGTGAGAACCTGCCCTGCACTGGGGATTCACTGGTGGGCCATGTGTCCCTGTGCTTCCAGGGAATGTTTGCTCCTGTGCCAGGGAGCCACCAGTGTCAGGGCAGTCACCCTGGGTACAAGTAGGGTGAACTGGGTTTCAGCTCCTAGAAGCATCTAAACACCAAATCCTTTCCCAACAGCAGAAATACATGAATTTACCAGGTTTTCAGTAAATTTCTTCTGTGTTACAGGAGCCAAACCTCTCAGCTGTCTTCCATTCCCTCTGTCTGCCAGTCCCAAAGTGGTTTGTCACTGGAGTGATGGCAGAACTCCGCAGTGATCTCCACCAGACTGGGTGGGTTCTGCCCAGACGAGGGTCAGGAACTGTCCCAGTGTCTCAAAGCTGTGGCTGGCTGGCAGGCAGCCAGTGCTGCACCCAAGGACTTGTTTCTGCTCTTACTCCTGTGCCCTTCACCTTTGCAGACAGAGGAACATCTGCGTGCTCTGCTTCCCAAGGACACCCGGAGCCAGCAGCTGAATTCCTGCCCCAGCTACAAGGAGAGGAGATTATTTTGGCTGGCTTATGTTCGTGGCCTGGATGGAGCCTTCTTCCACTGCCCTGGGCAAGACAAAAGGTAATGCTGCTGGGTGGCATGGTGCCACTGAGCCCTGGGCATGGTGAGGGCATGGAGAAGGCTTCCCCATGGTCTCCCACAAGTGTTGGGCTGCAGAGCCTTCCTGGTGGGCTCCAGCCAGGCTCAGCCTGCCCAGCAAGGGCTGCAGGGAGCCTGGTTCCCATGGGACACACACAGAGGTGGCAGCTTTGCCTTGCACACCTGGCCCTGAGTGACACCCAGCACTGGAGGGTCAGTGATCCTCAGAGGGGGTAGAATGGACAAAAACTGACCCAACATGACTTTGTCCATCACTAGCTGTCATCAGATTAGGTGTTATATGCATTTTAGCCATTAAAATTTTCCCTACAGGATCCTCCTGCTTTCTTTTCTTTAGATAGAAAATGGGTTTTTAATTAAAGATACCTTTTTCCATGGAAATTAAAATCAAGTAGATTTTGTTGATAACACAGAGATTTTCATTAAAGAAAGAAAAGCAGAAGGCACTGACTAGAAAATGTAAGTTAACTCATGAAATTATTCTGAAATTTGACCATTTTAGTGCAAGTGGAGGCAAAGCTGGAGAAAAGAAAAACAAGGGATATTCTTAAAAGATGTCAGTGCTGATAGCTTGAGAATATTTGCTGAGCAAAAAATCAGGTTTTGACCTGAAAGAAGGTAATATTTCAAGCAAAATGCTGCTCCCCATCTCTCATTACATATGGCACCAAGCACATCAGATGTTCCTGATGATCTCCCTTGGTAGCTGCAATCTGGGTGAGGGACCCATCCCACGGTGGCCAGCCCTTCTGCTTCCCACAGGGAATGCTGCCACAGCCTGGCTTTTACCTCCTTGCACCCACCACTGAAATTGCTCCAGAAGCTGCTTTCCTGCTGCTGCAGCTGCATGCAGGGAGATTTTAATAGGAAACTACAATGGAAGCAAAAAGTGACTGTTTTATATTTAATGAAGAGAGAAAAGACATCAGCCCTTCTCCCAGGTCTCCTTTTGCTCAGAGCTCAGTCTCTGGTCTCTCAAATCTCCAGGCTCCCCATGTGCTCATGTTTGCAGTTAGTAGTGCTGCAAAACACCAACCTGGCTGCCCTGGCTGCAGCCCTCCAGGGTCCCCAGGACATTGTAAAAAGCAGTTTCTTCAGGGTTTGACCTGAACCAAATGCCAGTTTTGACCTTCCTCCAAACCACTGGACAGAGGACAAATTTCCAGCTGACTTGTAAAAAATTATTCAGAACACCTGAGCTGCCTGCCAGGCTGTAATTTGCTTCTACCCACCACCTGCACCTCTTCCTCCCCACCCAAAACTCTCCCTCCCACCTAAATTCTCACTCCTTGCATACAGCTAGCAGGTGTTTCTTCATCTTTTGCAGCTGGTCAGCTTTTCCTGCTCTTTTTAAAGTGCTGCAGTGAGGCACCAGTAGTGGCATTATCACTCTGAGGAGTTGGGGGTGGTTATGTTTAGGGGCTAAATGAACTGCTGCAGGAAACAAAGCTCTTCCCCTCTGGGTTTTAGGAGGGAGCTTTGGGCTCCTGGCCTGACAAGGCAGGCAGGGGAGCCTGATGCAGAGATGGGGAGTGTGGGGAATGAGAGGTCTCTGTGCTCAGTGGTTGTGGAATGCTTCCCGTGCTTCAGGCCTCAGCCTCTGGGGGATATGCTCCCAGGTATGTTTGATGACTTGTTTTCATAGAATTTTTCTGCAAAGTGCTTCAAGCTTTAGCCACCTGCTGTTTTCTTTAAGTTCTGCATGTAGCTTTTCTCTAAAATTTTGAGGATTTGAGCCAGGCTGGACTCCTGCTCTGTTTTGCAGTGTCCCTGGGGTGTAGGGACAGGATCTGCAGGAGAAAATTGGACAAGCCAAGAGGTCTCCAGAGACTGGCTAAGAAAGCTTCCTGAAATGCAGAAGTTCTTCAAAGTCTTTCCTCTTCCTGGACTTGCTGTAGTGTCTCAATGGGGATGAAAGTGGAGTTCAGTACTAGCTTGCAGCTATCTCTTAGATCTGTAGCAGGGGAAAACTTGAGCCTTTTTTTTTCTCTCCCCAGCAGAAGCACATGTTTGCAGGAATCCTCCTTCCCACCTCCCTCCCTGCTCCTCTCTGAGCTGAAACTGGGGCATCTCCCCCTTAAGCTGAGAGCAGCCCCTGTGCTGGGTGAAACCTGCAGGCTGCCTTTGGTGCCCTTCCCTCATCCCTGCCCCAAACTCTGAGCTTCCTCCACAACATCACCTGCTGTCCCAGCCACAGCCCTCCAGGCCTGCAGCCAGCCCTTCCCAGAGCAGGAGGGGACGAGGGACTCGCTCGGAGGGGTTTGCAATGTAGGTTAGGCAGGGAAGGCTGCCGAGAGCGGTGACATCAGGGAGGAGGTGGGAGCAGCCCGCAGATGACGAGTCTGTGAGGTTGTGTCTCCGTGCGAGGTACGCCTTGCATTAGTAATGTGTTTGTAGCAAATAACGCTGGGCTGGCATGGGAAATGTGGGTCACCACTGCCAGAACCGTGCGAGGAACAGGGAGCTGCTCGTGCTGTGCTGGGAAGAAAACGTATGTTACTGAGGGATGTGTGGTGGGGGGAGATTTAGCTGCAGGAACTGCTCCAACTTGGAAGTAGCAGCTTTCTGTTGTGTGAGCGGGTGCTTCCTGCCTGGGGGTGCCTGTGGCTGGCAGTTGGGGTGAAATGGTGTTTGAGGAGGGGGGAGTGGGGTGCAGGTGTCTGTGTTCCTGCTGTGTAATAGTCCTGTGATATTGGGGAACTCTTAGACTTGCTTGTCAATGCTCTCTGTGGCCCTGGCCGTGCCTGGAGCATCTGAGCAGGCACGAGGAGGGATGCAGCTGGCCATGGATAACCAAGGATTCCAGCGTATCTTTGTGACCTATTTCTGGTTCTGTTGTTCAGTGTGTGTGCTCAGGAATCTTTCTGCTTTAGGAGGAGTAGGGTTTGTTAGTGATAAGGAAACGCCTGCTTGACTGCTCGTGAGATTTAAACCACAAACCAACCTGGTTTTGAAAGTGGACTTGGGCTGGGGAAGGTGGCTCTGAACCTGAATAGGAAGTGTTGGGGTGGGGAATATGCACATCCTACAAATGGGTATGGTACTTCAGTGCCAGAGACTTTAACTCAGAGCAAGTCCCTTTAATGAAAAAGCCGTGTTGGAAAAGGCTGCCCTTGGTCAGCAGGGACTTGTTGAGTGGCTTCACTTCCAGCAAAGAGGCAGTGGAGCAGAACAGGGCTGGTGGAGGGAGGCATGAATGGGCTGCCAGGCTGGAAGGGGCTCCTGCCTAGCTGCAGGTTGCTAAAACAGGCTTGTCCAAGCCCCTTGGACTGAGTCAGGAACTTGTCCTGCATTCTGTAAATACCTCCAAGACCCATGGATTTGTTTCCATGGCTTGCTCATGTGCTCTCCATGATGCCCAAGCTGTGATTTCTCCATCTGTCCCTGAGTCATCATTTCCCCAGAGTCTGGGACCAGAACAGTGGCAGCAAGGTGGCCCTGAGGCCAAACTCAAGCTCGTGGGGCATCACATTTGGAGGAAATGGGCTGTACCACCTGATGGAGCTGCAGGCAGTGAGCAGGCATGAGGTGTTAGGTTGGGCTGCTCTGGCCAGAGGCTCCTGAGCAGGGGTGGGAACCTTCACTCCTCTCCCTACTGCTGCCATGTGCAGCTTGGGGCATGTCCACACACACGCGTGTGCCCTGTGCCAGCCTCCTCCCAGGTCTGGATCCTTCAGGGAGTGTTGTCTGCTCAGAGACAGCAGCAGTGGTGTCCCTCTGCTGTGGCCATGAATCTTCCCAGCCTGTCCAGCAGCCTGAGAGGCAGACACAGCCCTGAGGCAGGTGTTGGGTGACCTTCAGCAGACCTGGGAGAGCTGGGCTGTCACAGAAAGGACTATGCCCAGAGGGAGGAGATGGGGCTTGATCTGTCTGGGTGCTGCCTGCATGCTGTCCCTGCTGGTGGCTGCCAGCTGGGACAGGATCTTGGACTTGCAGGGCAAAGTATGGACAAGGTCAGGGGCTCAGACCAGCCTGATGTTGTAAGTTCTCCCTCTGCATGGTTTGTGGGCTTTGCTTTAAATTCCCTTTGCCTTTCTTATCCATTCAGAAACTCTAACCTCACAGCTTAGTTTTTTTGGCTGTTCATCAGAGCTGCCCCCAAATCCCAGATCTGCTGGTGGGGCCAGCTCAGGGGCTCTCAGGAGTTCCAGGACTCCCTGCCTGGCAGATCCAAAGATCCATGCAGGAGGGCTGTGTTATGGGCTTGTTCACCTCAAAACTCATTGTCCTACAAAACCCTTGCCCAGGGAGATGGGCTCTGGCAATTGGTGCTGCACATTCCTTAGTCTGTAGAAGAGCTATTCCAAGAAGACAGCTTGCTTGTGTCTACAAAGCCCCTTCTTTTTAGATGGAAAAGGAAAGACAAATTTCTGTGAATGTTTTGATTCTTGCTTTCCCTTCAGTGGCAGAGCTGAGGAGTAAAACTGAGCCTTGAAATAATTTTGCTATCTACTCCTAAGCAAAACATGGAACTCCTCTGTACAGCTGCACTCCTTGGGCTTCCCTCTGGCTCAGCCTGTGCAGCAGGGAGCAGGCTCAGGGCTTCCTCTCTGTGAAGGGAGAGGTGATGATGATGATGAGTGGTGGCAACAGCCTGTACAGCTGAGCAGCAGAGATGCTCCATGGTGGGAATCCCAACTTCTGGAGCTGGCTATGTGTCCTTGGGCAAGTCACTGCTGTGATGTGTGTGTGCTGGCTTACCTCCTGCAGGGCCTGAAAGGTTTCATTCACGTCCCTAATTACTCACAGAGTCCTGAATGGAAGGGACAGGGGATGTGCCAAGTGTGTGACGTATCCCAGTACAACCTCATCCTTGTAAGCACTCTCCTTGTCCCCACTGGGGACACAGGGGTGGCTCAGAAAGGCTTGACAGTGGTGCTTTAGCCTGAGTCCCCTTGGCCACCAGAGAGGGTGTCTGTTTTGTGGCACTCATCCCTGTCCTGTGAGCTATTGAGGGCTCCTGGTGAGGCTGGGAGGGAAGATGTCCTGGCTCCTATAATTTCCTGGTTATTTTGGTATGTGAGTGGAAGGGGGAGGAGGGCGGCTGTGGAGAGAAGAGCAAGGTCAGTGAAGAACAAATGTGCCTCTGTGCACTTGTGATCACGCTGCCAGCTAATCGGCTTCGGTGCTCCAACTTTGCTCACAGAACTCATCAAGCACGGCCGGGAGAGGATAGAACAAACCATCAAGGCCTCTGGCTCCAGGCTCTGCTCATAGTGAGTATGAACCCCTCCCAGTGGGATGGGAGCCCTTTAACAGCTCAGCTGATAACCCCTGTGCTGGCTGGGTGGTGGATGGAGCTGGCTGGCACCAGGCAGATGCGGGCAGTCCCTGACACAGCTGCTGCCCGGCAGCTCCTGCCATGCCCAGCCTGGCTGTGCACGAGGGGTTTCTTTGGGATGGCTGGGGGTCTGTCCCTGGTGGTGTGTGGGGGCAGAGAGTGGCAGCACCCACAGGTGAGATGCAGGGAGGCTGGTGGGGTCTTTGGGCCCCCTTTTTGGGAGGGGTGAGGCAGAGGGGGGCTGTGGGGATGTGAGCCTTCAGAGCCTTGACGTAGTGTGGTGGGGCTGAGGGGGGTCTAAGCTCTCTGGGGCAGGGGAGAAGGGAGCAGAGTTGTTTTGTTCATGTTATCCTCTTAATTCTGGTTTTTGCAAAGCGCATAGATGTACCCTTAAAACCAAAGGGAGGAATCCCTGAGGCAAGGCTCACCCATCCCCAGCGATGCTCAGGCAGGATGGATCTGAACCAATGAGTGTTCAAGTCTGGCTTCTCCAGTCCCAGCAAAAGCTGCACCAGGCAGACAAGAGACCTTTAATGCCTCTGCTCACCAAGCCTGCCCTGGCTGCCATGGCAGCTCTTCTTCCCTGCAATGTCAACATCCCTGGGCTGCCCTGGTCTGACCTGGGGAGTGGCCTCTGGCTGCTGCCAGCCCCATGGACCGTGGTGCCTGGACCTAGCTGGACTCTCCTGGCTACCCTGTGGGAATACTCACTGGGCTGCAGCATCCCTGTGCACTGGGGAGGGGGCTGCATCTCTGCCAGGAGAGCTGTGACTTCACCTGGCCTGGTGCTGTGCTGCTGCTGGGGCTGTGCTGGCCCTCATGTGCTTGTGCAACTTCTGCTATTGTGAGTCAGGGGCTAATATTAGATAAGTTTGTTCAGCCAGGAGCCCTGCTTCCCTAACCTTCTGACAGCACACACCATTCCCTGCCTCCCCCAGAGTGCAGGTATCCCATCCTTTGGGGGCAGCAGTGCTGGGGAGCTCAGCTGAGCCCTCCTATGATGGAAGGGGTGCACACACTGGGGTTTGCTACTCCCCAGCAAGTTAACGGTGTGAAGCTGTTTCTCTCTTGGATTTTGTACTCAACACTGACTTCCTCTTCTTTTCCCAAGTGCTGAGCGAGTTGTTTTTTTAATGGATCGTTCCCGGAGCCCAGACAAAAGCACCCAGGTGAGATCATGGCTTTGATGAAGCAAATCCTCACCTTTGGGACAAAGGGGGCTGGTGCCTTTAGAAGAAAAACAAGAAGAGAGCCTATGTTAGCCTGCTGGGAGTCTTGCTGCTGCCCTGTCCTGTGGGTGATGCTGGTTGAGGAAAAACAGCAGGGAGGCCCTTTTGGACAAGGCATGATGTTCCCAGGGTCTGGGGACAGTAAGATTCCTAGGGAACAGGAAGAGCACCTGTGTGTGTATGTATCCCCTTGTCTTTGGGAAGAGAGAGGCTGCAGCTCTGTGGTGCTGTGTGTACATAAGGCCATCTAAAGAGACCTTAAATGTTTGCTGAAGTATCCACTGGGTGTTCATCAATGGCTCTGTGTGAGGGTTGCTGTGTTGAGGAAAGGAAAACCCAACCTGCAGCATAGTCCTTGTGACTAAAATTCTTGTTATCTTCTCTAGCCTTCAACTCCAACCGAAAACATCAACCTCGGACCTTCTGCTAACCCCAAGTAAGCTCCCTGCAAAGCCAGGTAGGGTGTGGAGTGTGAAGAGATGTGGTAGGGGGATGCAGATGGTCCCTGTGTGTCACAGGGTGCTGTCTGCAGGAGTCTGGACAATTACATTTCTTTTACATCATATGTGCCACCAATGCACCAGCTTCCAAGACTAAGCTGTAGCTGGTACTCACTATAATCATCCTCTCCTGGCCATGTCTGTAGCCCCTTGTCCCTTTTCTTTTGAGAGGTAGTAAGGGAAGGTCTTCCTTGTCACTTCTGGCTTCCTGGCTATCTTTCTCTAGCAACAGGGATAAACGGTGGTGCATCTAGAAACAGGGATGCCCTGTGAGGGCATCACTTATTCCTTACAGCTGCTGTCTTCAGCCCCTGGTTGCTGAGGGGTTGCTCGTGCTCTGCAGGGTGCACTGACACACACAGTGTGAATCCTGAGCTGCCTGGGACGAGGGTCACCCACCAGCGCCCTTTAATCCCTTCCACAAACACTCGTTTTTCCAAGCAGGAACTCTGCTTTGATGGTGGTGTTACTGTTGCGTGTTTCTCTCCCAGAAACATTAACTTGTTTCGTTCTTGCCCAACAGTGCCAAGCCAACAGACTTTGACTTCCTGAAGGTTATTGGCAAAGGAAGCTTTGGCAAAGTAAGTGGGCTTTTGCAGGTGGGCTGCAGCTGTTTAGAGGCAGCTTGGAAGGAAAAGGTGTTGCTGAAGGAGTTTCTGGCTGTGTCCTTTGCTTGCACCTCTCCTGAGGTGTTTGGCCTGACTGGGACTGAGATTAAATAAAACCTGAGACACTGTTATTAATAGTCCATTCTAACTTTAAAGTACTTCAACCTCTCTAAGGACTGAAGAGTGAGGAGTTTTATGCTCAGGGTGGTGGTGGTAAAGAGCACCGCTTGATTCAAAATAAGTTTCAAACTTGTTCAGCAAAAGATCTCCAGAGAAACCTGGAGACAGGCAGAATTCACTTTAAATGGGACTGGCCTCAAATGCTCCAAAACTATTTCCTATTGGGTGTCTAGGGGATATACTCTGGCAATGAAACAGTGCTGGGAATTGAGAGGGCTGGAGCTTGGTCTTTAAAACCCTGTAGCTGGCCCTCTGAAGTAGTTTTCTGTGTACAATCACTCACAAGAGAGTTGAGCTAATGAGGACACACTGACCAAGGTGAGACAGGCAGCTGTGACCAGCACCTTCTGTTGCAGGTTCTCCTGGCCAAACGCAAGTGTGATGGGACTTTTTATGCAGTGAAAGTCTTGCATAAGAAAACCATCCTTAAGAAAAAGGAGGTATGTCTGCTCTCCTGGGCTGTTCTGGAAATTGTGGGTGGTGTATGGGCTCTATGGGTAATGCAATTGGGGTACCTGGCATTCAGGCAGGCAATTCACACGTTAAACATGGATTTGTCTGTGCCATGAGAAGAAAAGAACAGAGATTAATTAGGTCAGACAGGAGGGAGTGGTTCTCTTTTTGGGGCTGGAAATGACCCTCGAGGGCTCCTAGCTTCCACCTGCTTTGAAAACCGCAGTGAGCCCTTAGGGCAGGCTGGGTTGGATCCTTGCCTGAAACCTGAATGCTTTTTGATAGCAAAACCACATCATGGCAGAACGCAACGTGCTCCTGAAAAATGTCAAGCACCCCTTCCTTGTGGGGCTCCACTACTCCTTCCAGACCTCAGAGAAGCTTTACTTTGTGCTTGACTATGTAAATGGAGGAGAGGTGAGTGCCCTTCCAGACTTTGTTTTAATCCTTTTTGGTCCTTCGCAAGCATGCTGCCTTATTTAAAATTATTTCTTGTCAGAAGATAATGATGTTGAGGGATAATGTTGTTTTGACTGCTGGCAAGGAGCAGCCAGGAATACCTGGCAGGATACCTCACCTGTAAATTGAGTCAAGATCTTGCTGGCTATGACCTGAGTTAGATTATTTCCAAAGTAAAGATTCTGAGAAAAGCAGTATTGGGGCATTTTAAAATTCTATGGAGAATATGAGAAATACTGGCATTGGTGAGGTTCAGGGAAACCTTCTTGTGGGTCAGCTCTGGATCCATGTCTAGTGCTTAGGGGTGATGCCATTGCAACTTTCTAGACTTTTTCTGTCCTGTAGAAGCTTACTTTTCTCAGCTGTCTTTCTGTGCTACCTGAAACTGGCTGGGAGATACCATTAAGGTGGATATCTTGCCCAAATTGAGTTCATGATTGGGATCTTTGCATGTTCAGCTCTCTGCATGTATCACTTCTCATGGCCATACTACCACTGTAATCAGCTTCTGGGTTGTAGTAAGCTAGGGGCTTAACCAGGTCAGCAGATGATGGGGGGCTTGAGAATTAATTATTATTTTTTGCAAATGATGAGGAGAAATGAAAAATTTTTAGAAAGGTGTTTGGATTTGCTTAAATTCACTTGGCTTGGGCTTATTCCGTGCTATTAATGTGCTACCTGCTGTAAATCACTTTTCACTTATGTAGCTGGCTTTCAGCCTTGCTCCAGATTAGCCTTCATTTATTTGGAGGCATGATCAGCCCTCTCACCTTCCCACAGCTCTTCTTCCACTTGCAAAGGGAGCGCTGTTTCCGTGAGCCCCGGGCCCGTTTCTATGCTGCAGAAGTGGCCAGTGCCATTGGGTACCTGCATTCCCTAAACATCATCTACAGGTAAGGCAGGGGCACCAAGCCTGCCCAGGCAGGGGGTGCAGTGTTGGGAGGGAAAGGGATTCACTGGGGAAGTGAAATGTAGGACTGGAGTAGCTGAAGAACGTCCTAGCCCAGACAAGACTGTGCTGCTGGCAATTCACCCTGCAAGACCTGATGGGCAATAAACCATTCTTTCCCCTTATCAGTATCACTCTGAGAGTATTAAGTTTAAAGAAATAAACCTGGCTCAATAAGTAAGAAATCATCTCTTAGTGGCAATTTATGCATGGAAATGCAGGCTAACACCTGATCCTGTGTGAAAGCAGCCTATTTATGTTTGCCTGTATGTGTACTGATGGGACTCTGCAATTTGGGAAGATCTTGGTGATTTGGATTGGGAGGCTTTGTTAGCTCCTGTTCTTAGCTGAAGCAGTTTCAGATCCATGTTTTTTATATATCCAGCCAAATCTGCTCAAACAGCACTTTGTCTTGCAGGGACTTAAAGCCTGAGAACATCCTCCTGGATTGCCAGGTATATTCACAGCTTGGGCTGTCTTCCTGCTGGCTTTAAAAACATCAGGACCACAAGCAGCGGGCAGTGGCTTTGCAATCTGGACTATAGCTGATAGCATGGCATGCATTTTGTCTGTCTGCCCCACTGCACTGCTGTGCAGGTCCTGGAGGGATGAGAGGGCTTGCCCTCTGAAGAACTGCATGGTTTTGGGGCTCATTCCCAGAAACTGGGACCTGACCTGTGGGTGGGGATCGGGGGTGAAGAGCAGATCACTGCTTTAGCTCTGGTGGTGACTGTTACATAAATTGGCTCTGGGATAAAGCAGCAGAAAAATCACAGCAGTGCTGGAGCTCTTAATGGCTATCTAGCTGTAGACAAATAAAAAAATAAGAAGAAATCTAGACTTTTTTCCTACAGGCTCCAATACCTGTACTATAGGGTGAACATAATGGGAGGGAGGTGAAGCAGATGAGCAGTGGGAACCAAACCCCACATGAGATGTAATGCATAGGCAAATACTTGGAAGTCCTGTCTCCTCTCCACAAAGTGTGGGACAAGCCAAAATTGCTCTTTTCTTTAGGGACACATAGTATTGACAGACTTTGGACTCTGCAAAGAAGGAATGGAGCAAGAGGAGACAACTTCTACCTTTTGTGGCACTCCTGAGGTACTGCATGTGCTGGGGCTTTGCTGAGACCTGGGGGCTGGAAACCTTCAGGCACTTGGTGCTCTGGGTCTTGGGCTTATGTGGCACCTCAAAAAATTATGGGCTCTCTGAGGTTGCCAGCCTGAAGCTGGAGTTCAGACAAGGCCTTCCCTATCCAGCAGACAGCTACCTGTAACAACACAGCAATTTTGGAGTATGAATGAGCTATTGGGGCAGGAGTTCCTGCACTTGGAAATGGCCAGGCTTGTGAAAGTAGCTGGGGAGGTGGAGAAAAACTTGTCCTTGGGAGCAGGATGTTTACCTGCTCTGGGACCCCAGCAGTGCAGAACAAGGAGCCTGCTGGTACTGGCATGCACAGGACCTTGCTCTGCTCTCCTGTGTGTCCTTGGTGCATGCAGGAGCTGCAGAATGCCCTGTGCAGAGGAGGGGACCAGGCTCCCCCTTGGAATGCAAACACTGCTCAGAGGGGAGGAAATGCCTTTCCTCCAATGCACTCCAACTGGGTTTTGTGAAAACCTATTTCCAGTCTGACTCCTTGGAGGTTTTTTTGCCTGCTTCTTACAAATCCCCTGAGCTTGGGGATTTTGGTAGCACTTCAGCCTAGGTAATGTACCTGTCCTGCTGCTTTCCCCAGGCAGCTTGACAAAGGGTCTGTAAACACGACACCTTTCAACATTCAAGCTCAGTAGAAGTGGGCAGGAATTTCCCTCCTTTTTCAGTGAGGTTTCAGTTATGCAATAGTACAGCATGAACCAAGCAGGAATGTTTGAGCTTTGTTTTCTGGTTTTGGTGTGTGTTGGTGTTTTCTTGTTCTAGATAGAGCCAGATAGTACACAGAGGTAATTCTGTGGGAAACTCTTCTGCAGACTGCTCAATTTCTTGCCTTCTGCTCCTTGACGGTGACTCTTGGTAGCTTTGCTGCTTTGGACAGACTTACTGGAGCTGAAAACTGCAGCTTTTTCAAAAATACAGGAGTTATTTAAAGATGTGCTATCCCATAGTGGGACAGGATTGGTGGCTGAATTGTGGCAGATACCAAATGCTTGTAGAAGTCCTCTCAAGGAAGAGAACCTCCTGTAGCCTGCAGGGATACTTTGAGGGCTTTGGTAGGTGTCTCTCAACCCCATTGCTCCAAAGCACGTGGAGAGTTTATTAGATAATACTAGGAACAGCATGTGTGTTATTCTTAATGCATTTGCTCAACTTGAGCTGCAGCCAGGTTTGGGCAAAGCCCCTCCTTCATAATTTGACTCAAATATTTCCTTCTGACTTCCCAGTATCTGGCTCCTGAGGTGCTAAAGAAGCAGCCCTATGACAGGACAGTAGACTGGTGGTGCCTAGGAGCTGTCCTCTATGAAATGCTCTTTGGACTGGTAAGTTTGGAAATGGGCTGGTTCACTTTACATAGTGGAATTTGTATTTGCAAAGCCTGTGGTGTGAGAATGGTCTGGTGTTCATGAGGTACTTGATAGACAGCTAAATCCTGAATTAGTGATCTGGTCCAATCCTACCACTGCCCTTTTGAGCAGAGGTGGCAGGTCTCCCTCATCTAGTCACTGCAGGACTCATTTTGACCTGCAATGTGTGGCTCCTTCTGGTAGCTCATGTTTTACCTGGCTGCTTCTCCTCTCTTTCAAATTAGCCTCCTTTTTACAGCCGGGATGTGTCTCAGATGTATGACAACATTCTGCACAAGCCACTACAGATCCAAGGAACGAAGACTGTGGCAGCTTGTGACATCCTTCAAGGACTTCTTCACAAGGACCAGAAGAGGAGGCTGGGTGCCAAAACAGACTTTGTAGGTGGCCTTCACTATCAGCAGGAGGGAGATGGATGGGGAAATTTCTATTCTGAGCATTTCTTTTATAACAGCACTGCCTTGGAAAAACACTCCCACACAGTCTGTCCCTTCAGCCTCCTACAAGGGACCCATGGGGTTGACTTGGATTTCCAAAGGGAGAGGGGAGGTGGCCAGCTAAGGACAACAGTGTGTGATGGGTCTTTTCCCTCTGGGGATTCCTGAACCAGGAGCCTCCTGTATTAAGGATTTGTGGATATGAGTATGTGGTAACTTCAAGTCAACCACTTAAAGCTGTGAGACCAGGTGCTGGAAAATGAGTGTTGGCAGAAAATTGATTTTTCCTTCCTGCTTTCTGTACAGCTTGAGATAAAGAACCACGTATTCTTCAGCCCAATAAACTGGGATGATTTATATCACAAGAGGATTACCCCACCATTCAACCCCAATGTGGTAAGTGGGTAATTCTGTCTGTTTTACATAAAGGATCCTCTCCAAATATCTCCTGCTGATGCCGAGGGTTCTGAGGTGTGGGTTGGGACCTGCAGATGCAGTAGCGATGGCTCTTTTGGAAGAGCAGCTGTGTTGGGCTGTCTGAACACAAGGGTCTGGTTTGGGTCTGCTCCCTCGATGATTGTGTGTCTGTACTCCTTGGCTTAGGCTGGCCCAGCTGATCTGCGACACTTTGATCCCGAGTTCACCCAGGAAGCCATCTCTGCCTCCATCACCCGCACGCCTGACCTTGCAGCCAGCAGCTCCAGTGCCTCAGACGCGTTTTTAGGATTTTCATATGCACCAACTGAAGAGGACATTTAAGTTTTACAAAGGCTTGGTCAAGCCATATTTTAAATGAATGGGGTTTATGGGTTTTTTGGTTTTGGTATTTTTTTTCCTTTTGAGAGGTTTGGTACAGTCCTTTGCTCATGGTTTAAGGAAACTGGCACTAACACACTAACTAGCTGGGATGGAACAGATCTCTTACTTTTTGCTGTTTGGTGGATTTTCTCCCTAAATGAATGTTTCCCTCCCAGGGAAAGTGGGACACTGACTATAGTTTTCCCAGAGTGTCTTGTTCTACTTGGCAGAGTTGTATTCACTCTGTGGTTATATTTATGGTTGAGGTATCTGTCATCATTCACATCAACAGCCATATCCCTGTAACTGGACACATTTATTTTCTTTTTTTTTTTTTTTTTTTTTTTTTTTTTTTTTTTTTTTTTTTTTTTTTTTTTTTTTTTTGTGGAACTATGATCAGCTATGTCCAATGTCTTTCTCAAAGCCCTCAACAGAAAAGGAAACTCTTCAAGCCACCATGAACAGTGACTTCCTTCCTTTACAAGAACTTTGTCACTCAAGCTGCTCATCCTGGGCTGAGTGAAAAACTGTTCATCAGTTATTGCTCCAAAGGCAGCTGCAGATCTGCAAGTCCTGAACTGCACTGTGTCCTTTCATGCCAGTCTGATCCTCCTCAAAGTGAGTGGATTATCTTTCTGGCCCAGGATTGGGATGCTACTGAAGCAACAACGAGGCTGTGATGGAGAAGACAATGCGTGGGAAGAAAATCCCAGATCAAGGGGGGGGGATAGGAAGAGAGGCTGAGTTTCTTGGAAAAATAAAAATACCTTTACAGCTGAACTCTGGTTGGGGGTGAGGGGTGCTTTCACAGCATGTGCTTGACTTGCCCTAGGCACACCAACACTACTGTGATGAGCACAGGGCAGTGAACAACAAGTGGTGGCCATGCTCCAGGCTCCAGCACTCACCTGAAAATGCCCATCACTGATGTGAAACAGTTATTTATTCTGCCTTAATTTAAAAGCTGGTGTATTAATTGAATGTCACTTCCCACTTTTTTTTTTTAAGCTGTTCTTTGCTGTGGGGAGGAGAGGGGGCTTAGAGCAACACGGGGATAAGCAAGGGGCTTTCTAAAAGTTGTGTGATGCTCGTGCTGTGGGGAACCTTGTGCTGGTACCACTGTGTGTTTTGGTTTTTTTATCAGGCTCTATCTTGTATATGCTGAAGTCATTGGAAATGTGACATGGTTTATATTAAAGCTGCAAACACTCATGTGCATCTCTGGCTGTTCTGGATAAGAGGGGAAGGAGGCTCTTTGCTTTGTGCTGGGCCTGAGAGCACAGGGCTGCAGGCGGAAGGTCTGGGTTAAAATTAAAGAGGAATTCCCTAATTTAAGCACATACAGAATCATGGAAGGGTTGAGGATCTTAAAGGCCAGAGGAAGGGATACTGTCTACTCTCCCAGGCTGCTCCAAACCTCATCCAGCCTGGCCTTGGACACTTCCAGGGCTGTGGCAGCCACAGCTTCTCTGGGCAACCTGTGCTAGGGCCTCCCCACCCTCACAGGGAAGAAACTGCAGCTATCAGGATTGGGATTTTAGACACAAGCAAAATCAAAGGCCCGGAAACGTCAAGAGGGGCTCAGGCCAGCGGGACTGCGCCGAGCCCCGACAGGCGCGGGCTGGGGCCAAGAGCCCGGGCTGAGGGAGGGCGGGAGCACCGCCCTGTCCCCGCCCCGTCACACCCCCCGCCCTCCGCAGTGGTACCACCCCGCCCCTTTCCCCGGCGGGGAGTGGAGCGAACCACTGCGGCGACCTCTGCACTCGAAGGGGGGGAAACGCCACCCGCGCATGCGTCCGGTCGGAGCGTTGCTAGGGCGCGCGTGGTGACGGCGACACGGCGGGGTCTGGTTGGGGACCCGCGGGCGGCCGGAGCGCTGGCGCTTGCCCGCTGCTCCCCAGAGCCCTCCGGCAGCCCCGCGGGAGCCTATGGAGAGCGGCCCGCGCAATGCCATAGTGTTCAACGCCTCCAAGGGCGAGAGCTTCACGCCGGCCGGCGGCTACAAGGCCCTGCGGAAGAGGCTGCGCGGCAGCTGGAAGGTGCAGAGGTGAGGGGCGGCTCTCGGGGCACGGCGAGGCCCCGGCGGGCGAGTGTGGGCTGTGCCGGGCACCCGAGTGGCCTTTGGGGGCGAATGCCGTGAGCTGAGGCCGCTCTCTCGCCTTGATTGCGCCCTGTTGCATCTTCTGCCGCTGTGGGATGCTGTGCGTGGTTCTTGGGAGCTACAGCTCACCTGTAGGAGATGGAGTGTAAGTTGGAAGGATGAAGCTCCTCATACAGGTTTGTGAGTCTGTCCCGATTTGGAGTTTGGGACAAAAAGAAAGCAGGGGGTTTGTAGATGGTGCTGTTTATCTGACTGCTGCAAAATGGCATGTCATGGAGCTGTTTGGGAGAGATCAGGGAAAGGTTCTTCCCCAGAGGTGCTGGCACTGCCCAGGCTCCCCAGGGAATGGGCACGGCCCCGAGGCTGCCAGAGCTCCAGGAGCGCTGGGACAGCGCTGCCAGGGGTGCCCAGGCTGGGCTTGTTGGGGGGGTCTGGGCAGGATTGGGGCTGGGCTCCATGGTCCTTTCCACCTCATCTTATTCTATGAAATGTGGCCAGACCAAAAAGAAGAAAATGAAAAATAGTAGGAAGCTCCTCAGGTGCAAAGTTTAGTAGCAGCTGTGACAGCTTGCAGCAGTTCTGGATCTGCCACAGTGCCTTGTCAGAGGAGCATTACTGTTTAGCTGGTTGGCATTTGTAAGGATTATTTTTGCTCAAGTTGTCAACTTTAAACCCAGATAAAAGGGTGCAAAGTGACTGAAGTGATTTGCTTTGTGTTCATTTGCAAGTCCTTTATAAAAAAAAAAAAAAAAAAAAGGAAAAAGTTGTGGTTCAGGACTACATCCAAGAATAATGTGTGTTTTATTAATCTATTCATAGCTTAAAGGATGAGATCACTTCTGAGAGACTGTTTGGGGTGAAATTGTGGATTACAGCAGGACCAAGAGAGAAGTTCAGTGCTGATGAGGTAAGAAGTCAATAATTGTTTTCAAGCACATTTTAAAATGTGCTTAAGTAGAAAAGAACAAGACAAAGAAGACTTTGCTGTAATGCTGCTTTAAATGAGTTCATATACATTGGAATTTGAATGTTTTTCTTATTTAACAAAGGACAAAGTTAAATGCAAGCAGTCAAAATAATTTCTCTCCCCTCATCTCAATATAAGTTCATGCAGTTTTGTGCATAGGTTCTCATGTTTGTTTTTTTTCCTGGATCTTTGTTGATTTCTAGTTTTCTGTTCTGAAGAAATTCCTGGAGGATGGTGGGGCCATCCTGGTGATGCTGAGAGAAGGTGGAGAGTCCCGGAATGGCACAAATATTAACTTTTTGTTAGAAGAATATGGGATCATTTTCAATAATGGTAATGGGGCTCACTGCTACCTTTAGAAATCAATTTGCAGCAAAATTGAAAGAGCAGGTTTAGCCTTTGTGGATACAAGCCAAGCAGATCTTTCTCACAAAGTATCTTTTGATCGAAAAGATTTTTTTTCTTTAAATCTGAATGCACATGGCAAGGTAATATTGGAGCACAGCAAAGGCTTTCCATGGACAGAGTACATGGGCAACTTGGCCATTTCCATTCCTTTGCTGTAGTTGTTAGTTTTAATTTACTAAAAAAAAAAAAAAAAAAAAAATTGGGAAATTTCTTGATTAAAAAGCCATTAATTTAAAACATTTTTCCACACATTTTAAAGGATTGAATCACTTAATGCTCACACTGAATAAGAAGTGACACTTTTCTTTAGCAGACCAATAAAATGTCACTCATTAGTTTTATGCTGCCAGTGTGGAGAAAAACCCCAACAACCCAAGGCAAGTGTGTGTCAGTGTACATAAAATATTTGGGGTCTTTGGTGGATTTTCTAGACTATGCATCTTTTTTGCATCAATAGGACTCAATTCATCAGGTGTTTGGAAGATGTATGAAAAAAATAGAGTTGTAAAAGTCGATACAGGCTGCTTTAACTGCATCATCTATTTGTCTCTTTTGCTTTGCAGAAGATGGTGATGTGTTTAACTTTTTGTATTTTTATTTGAATTTGCAAACATATTCCTATCCTAAATCTATTCTGTCCAAAAGGAAACAGTAGTGAAGGCTGATTTTAGTTCTTTTGGTAGCCAGATGTCAGATTTGTGGTGTTAGAAGCGAAGACCCAAGAGCTAAACTAATTTTTCTTTGCTAAATCTAACACATTGATCAGCTAAGATGTCAATTTCTGTATTTTTTTCTTTTTGCAAGATGCTGTAGTACGAAATGTATATTACAAGTACCACCACCCAAAAGAAGCACTAATCTCTGATGGAGTTTTGAACAGGTAAATATTTGGGGTATGTGAATCTTCACAGTAAACTCTTGTAAGCTGGATTGTTTTCAGTAAGGTTTGTTTTTCAATATCTTGTAGGGGAATCAGTGAAGCTGCAAAGAAAACAGTGCTTGAGACAACAGATGAAGATGGAAGGGGCCGTGACTCTCAGTAAGTGTTTTCTCTGAGGAAACTGATGTCAAAATGTGTAGAACACCTCAGAATTGGCAGGTTTGTGATTAGCAGCAGTACACAGTGCTTATGGTGAGGTTTTCTAATGCATTTCTTAAGTTCTTGTGCTTCTTAGGTTATATCTGGAAAGGAGAATCTGTTTAGTAGAGCTTGGTAACCTCTGAAGGAGCAGGAGGGATAGGTTTGGAAAGGAATTACAGTTCTCATGACCAAATCTTGTTTGCCTCTAGTCTGTGGGTTTGAGTTTGAGTTCTGTGAATCTGTCCAGCCTGCCTGGTGCATGCAGGTGCTTATGGAATTCCTGTATTTCCTGCAGAGCTCTCACCTTTGTTTATCCTTTTGGAGCCACACTGAATGTGATGAAGCCAGCAGTGGCAATTCTGTCCACAGGCTCTGTCTGCTTCCCTCTCAACAGGCCTATCCTGGCTTTCTATCAGCATGAGGTATGAGCTGCCTGGGGCCCTCCCTGCATTCCCCCTGCCCCACACAAAACTTGTGAGTGGATCTTTTGGGGCTGCTTACAAACCCACCTTAGTTTTTGATACATCTGCAAACTCCAGATGAGCCCAGTGACTCCTGAGGGTTTTTATGGTAAACTTCTTTGCATGAGGCTCAGAGGAGAATTAATGAGATGGTCAGCAAAGATTACATATTTTTGGTTGACTGGTGGATATCTTTAGTTCTTTAAAGTTTTAGGGGTTTTTTTCTGCTGTTTTAGTAATAATTTATTAAATAAGATTATTATTAGCTTTGTAAGTACAGCATATTGAATTCCAAGGTTCTCACCTTGGCACCAGTAGATTTTTCAGGTGTTGTTTTACTCATCCAGCCCTGTTAATTTACAAAAATAAATTCAGAAATTTAGTAGTAAAGAGTTACAAGCACAGGATTGATATTGTTAATGAATGTAAACAAGTTAACACTGTTTTTTGCTATGTAGAGAAATAATGCAATGCAATAACAATTGCCTCTAAAACTGTGATTTGGAAGGAATTTTTGGTATATTGTATTCTTTGTTGGTAGAGTAAAGGTGGAAAGATGGCAGCCCTGGGATCTTCCCACATGTTCAATGACCAGTATTTAGATAAAGAAGAAAATGGCAAGATTATGGTAAGTTTGAGGTTTTTGGGAGTTTTGTTTTGTTTTTTTTTTTTCTTTTAAAACAGCCTGTTGTATCTCCACAACATTTGCAAAAATGACCAGTATTTAGATAAAGAAGAAAATGGCAAGATCATGGTAAGTTTGAGTTTTTTGGGAGTTTTGTTTTGGTTTTTTTTTCTTTAAAAACACCCTGTTGTATCTCCAGAACATTTGCAACGCACTCCAGGCTCAGCTTCATTTTAGAGCAAGACAGTTATGAAATGGATTCAGTATGGGAATTCTCAGCCAATACTAAGAGATATTTTTTGGTTTATTATCTTATTTTAATTTTTTTTCATGGTATGTTATTTAATAGATTTAATAGAAGATTTAAGCATAGTACGAGATTACTTGGATCCTCCTGAAAGTAACTGAGTTTTGCCCTTCCCTAGGATGTGCTTTTCCAGTGGCTCACAACATCTGATATCCACTTAAACCAGATGGATATGGAGGACCCCGAGGTAAGAGAGATCCATCCCAAGGAGGTGAAGAACAGTGGGATCAGCACAGGTCTTGGCACACCCTGTGTTTAGCACAGAGTGGCTAACAGCAAGATGGGTGCTGCTGTTGTTGCAGAACCTTTATTCATGGTCTAGGATTGAGTAGACAGATGGCTCAGTGTAAAAATTAATGGTACCACTCAGCCTTAGATTGCTATTCATCATCAGATATCATTTGTGAAAGTCTCTTTCCAATTTGCCCATGTTTATGAGATGGACTGCTCCAGTGTGATGAGTTTGCACTTCACTCTGAGCCCTGAGACAAGAGGAATGTGCAGGAAGGAAAAGCAGATTTTCTGTATGTGAGTAGGGATCAACCTGTGTGTCAGTTTTAGTTGTATACAAATGCTGGTTTTATTTGGAAATATCTTTATGTGATTAAGTTGCATACTCTGTGTGCATAAAAACCAGCAGTTTTGCATAGTTGATTAGTAAGCTGTCTGTTTTAAAGAATTAGCAGAAACCAAATGAAGCACTGCTGTTGGGTAGCTTTACAGCTGAGAGTTACTGATCTAGTGAGCTGCACTGCAAAGGGCCATACCTGGTAAAGAGGGAAATAATTATTTCTAAGTGAGATTTTAGGTCAGATACGAGGTAAAAAGAGAAAATGGGAATGGGTTGGCCATTTCAGATGACAGGGGTGTGTATCTGTGTGTCCAGATTTCAGAGTACACCGTGCTCCCAGACACAGCCGCGCTCTCCGAGCAGCTGCGAGTGTGCCTGCAGGAGGGAGATGAGAACCCCAGGGACTTCACAAAGCTGTTTGATACATCCCTCTATCAGCTGGACACAACTGCCCTCCCTTCAGTTATCAAGTCAGCAGCTGTAATTTTCTTATTACTTATTTATTTATTCCATTTGGTGTTCTGCATTTTCTGTTTGTGCTGAACTCTGTCCCTTCAGAGCAGGAAGGACTGAGCATTTTGAATATGGATATACCAGAAGATAGATTTGTACAGTGTGGCAATGATGTTTTCTCTTGCTTCTTGTTTTAGCTGTAATTTCTGGCCCTCTTTTCTCCTTTTTTTTTCTGACTACATGAAATTTATTGACCTGATACTTTGGGAACTGTCTGCAGTGAAGTTGGGCACCTTCTGGAGAGATAACTGGGAACTGCTCATTTTTCCACTTTTGAATTATTTGGCACTTACCGAAAGCTGCATTTCAGTCACCTTTGCATTTCCCAAAAATTAGGTTTTAAGTTTTACCTGTTGCTCATTTTTACCAGTTTGTGTCACTATCAGTTTTGTCCATCATAACTCTCCTGTTGCCCAGATCATGTTGGAGCACTTGGAGTAGTGGCAGCTTAGCACAGATTCCATGAAACTCCACTCGTCTAGGGACACTTTTTCTTCTTACTCTGTATTTCTTGTATTTTCACTAGTTGTGAATTCACAGGAGGATCTCCCTTCTGACCCCATAACAAATACTTTTTTAAAAAAATAACTATTACTATTGACTTCCTTATAAACTTTCTTGAAATCCCAGTTCTGCTTGTTTTGTGCTGGATCTCTTTTCCTTCATCTGTGTTCATCCTTCTAAAAGTTGATTGTAGAATTGAGCTGTGATTTTTTTAGTCACCTTATATATCCACCTATCATTATCTTCCCCTGTCAGAACTTTAATTTTCTCACTGTACAAGTTATTTCTTACTGATCTGTAGTTCTCTTAGGTCCTTATAAAATGGACATCCCTTTTTTTTTGTGCTGTTACAGTGCAAAACTTTGATGCTGGTGTGTTCACAAAAACTCATCTCTGTAGCCTGCTAGTGGAAATAGTTGTGGTATCACTTTTTCCCTCATACTTTGAATTTTTCTGTGCTGCAGAGCTTATGAAGAACTGAATATGAAACATGAACCCCTCCAACTCATTCAGCCTGAATTTGAGACTCCACTACCTGTCCTCCAGCCAGCTGTGAGTAATTTTCTTGCTTGTACAGTACAGGGAGAGCCCTTCTCCAGGAAGGTTGGACTCGATAATCTTGGATGTCTGTTCCAAACTTAATGAGTCTCTATATAATTTGTTTCATGCAAAAACTCTGTGTGTCATTTCCATGGCTCTGTAGAAGAAGTAGTGAGAAATGCTGTAGTAATAATTAAACACTAGGGAGTTGACTACACTGCAGGGACCATCTTTTAGGAAAGAGCACTCATTTACACTTCTAATTTATTAAAAGAGCTTCAAAATGTAGTGTGTGGTACCAAAACAGAATCCTTGTGTAGTGAGCCTTTGACTGAGTAGCTGCTCCCCGTCCTGTGAGGTGCTGGCTCAGCCTTCCCAGTGAAAACAGGATGTGGTGTTTGAGAAAGCTGTG
This sequence comes from Onychostruthus taczanowskii, assembly GCF_017590055.1. Lineage (NCBI taxonomy): Eukaryota > Metazoa > Chordata > Aves > Passeriformes > Passeridae > Onychostruthus > Onychostruthus taczanowskii. Next base: position 2,339,982 of record NW_024503680.1, on the reverse strand, counting down.
GTGGTGAAGGTACTGCACTGTCTGCTGCCAGGGAGGAGCCAGTCTTTCCTGCTCTGCCTCCATCTCCCAGATCCTCAGGGGAAGCAGAAAGTGGACCATTGGTCTTTTACAGCAGGAGCTGATCAAACTTTAACCACCAATGTTTGGGCTGACAGCAACAACATGAGCTATGGGGGTGTCAAACTCATTTCAGAAGGCAGGAATCTCTGAGTATCTGAATTTTGCCATCATTGTTCCATCCTGCTTTACCCTGGCCACTGAGAAAGCATCACTGGGATCCTTCAGAGCTTCAGGAATGCAACTGAAAGTGGTGTCTCACTCATTGCTTTTTAAAAACCCATGTCCAGCTTGTGGCATAAATGGTGCCTACATGAAACAGAAAATACTCTGACCAGAATTGATGTCACTATGTTTTCAGGGTGAGCTGTTAGGGCCAATTTAGTTCCTCAGCTCTCAGCCATCACTTGGGTCTCATGGAGCAAAACTGAAACTGCAAATGAGAATGTCTAGTTGTGGTGCTGGGTGATAATTCTGGCATACACGTGACTAAATTATTTTTGAATGTTCACTTATTTTTACAACATAGAAATGAAATTTTCAAGTGGTGGCCCTTGGTTCAGTGGCTTTGGAGTTGTTTTTGACTTTTTAAAGGATTTCTTCAAGTTCAATATAAGTTCAAAACTGCTGTCTTAAAGATCTATAAAGTGTAAGAAAAATATGTGGCAATCAACCGTGCTGCTTTTTGTCTCCAAGGTTTTTCCACCTGCTTTCAAAGAATTGCCTCCTCCTGCTCTGGAACTGTTTGACTTGGATGAAACTTTTTCCTCAGAGAAAGCACGTCTTGCAGAGATCACGAACAAATGTAAGTGGAGCAGATTGTTTGCACATTTAAAATAAAAGTCCAGTTTTTTTAGAGGAAAATTGTTATATTTAATTTTAAAGAATGGACCTCATTTAGGAAAATCTACTGCTCTTCTCCTGATCTAAGAAATTGAAAGGCTTTGGAAATCAATAGTGCGACTTTATGTGCCATGACATTATATTTTGTCTATTACAATAACATTTTATCGTGCTTCTGCCTGCTGTTTCCTATATTGTGCATAAATTGCTTTGTGCAGTCTTGCTGATAAATTTCACATCCTTTTTATGCTTTGAAGTTAAAATGTTAAGATTATTCTAAACATACAAAGATGAGCAGGTACTGGCTGGAGGAATGCGTCATGTCTAGTCCACTGAGCTTAGTGATGGGACTGAACCTCCCAGGATGCCAACAGCAAATGGAGATTCAGAGCAGGTTTTTGGCCAGCTGCTCCAGATGTGTGACACTCACGTGCCTTCTTCCCTGGGTGCTTGTTTAGGCACTGACGATGACCTGGAGTTCTACGTGCGGAAATGCGGCGATATCCTGGGGGTGACCAGTGAACTCCCAAAGGACAAGCAAGATGCCAAATATATCCTGGAGCACATCTTCTTCCAAGTGGTTGAGTTTAAGAAACTGAATCAGGTATTTTTAATAACGATTACAAGTGAGTAGTTGGTAGTAGCAGCAGTGAGGGTGGTGTGTCACTGTAGCAGCTACACTTGTCACAGGCAAGAGGTGATGTAAGACATTAGCTGTGCAATAAATGAGACCAGTGAAGTGTGATCCACAGTACTTATGGCTGTTAATCTCCATAAAACATGTACTGCTCAATTTATTAAGTCTCTCATTTATTTTAATTGGGGGATTAGTACACGCAAGTGTAGTTTGTAATTGCAGCTAAATCCAGTTCATGACTGGTGCCTGAGTGAGAGCAGGGAGTCCTCAGGAGTGTTCACAGCTCTGGCCAGTGCTGCAGCGCAGAGGTGACACTGTCATTGTTCCTCAGGAGCTGCACTGAAATGCAGCTGTGCTGAAAGAAATCTTCATAGCAAATGTAATACTTCAAAGCGTGTTTGGAGCATATTGGCAGAGCAGCAATTTGTGCTATCAAGAATTGCCCATTCCACATGTAATCTATTTAAGCCAAAAATCTTACAGTTCTATCCTGTTGTTAAAACTCTTTTTTTTTCTTTTTTTTTTCCTTCTTCTTCCCTTACTTAAGGAACACGATACTGACCCAAGTGAAGCTGGATTCCAGAACAGTACCTGAGACCTGGCTTTCCCCAGTTTGAGATAGACCTTTTAGGGAAAGTGTATTTTTCCATTTCTAAAGTCTCTCTTCTCAGCGTATTGATTGGGACTGTCTCAGTAGTTCACTGGATGCTTGGATCATTTATGTGTGGTAGTTCAGGTAATTAATGCCTTCTGGGGAACTGCTTGTATTTCACAAGCAATTTCCAAAGAATTTCTTATTTTTCTACTTCTTTATTGAAACTGTAATTTTTTAATATATTAAAAAATATACCAAGAAAATGTGTTTTGGGTCCTTCTTTCTGGCTCCACCATTTATTTTCTTGTAGTTAAGTCTTACTCTTGGTTCTCCTGGTGTACATGAAATCCTTAATTGCACTGTGAGAAGGGTTGTTATTTTGGTTTGTGAACTGAGGACAAAAAAATAGAGCCATAATTTTAACAGGAGATGCTGAAAATACATTTATCACCCTGAGGCAGCCTCCTTTTGTCTCTCTGCCAAAGAGAACTAAGGAGAGGTGAGTTTGTTACTGTAGAAAGAAGACATTTCTTCCAAGGGAGGGGAGAGTTTGAAATTAAGCAATAATGACATTGTTGTAGATTGCTGCCTCATAGCAGACTGGAACTGCAGAATTTTAGAAAGAGAGGACAGCACATGGATGAAAACCTTAAGATTTAATAGATCATTATTAAGAAACTGTGATACTGCACAGAAACTCATGAATATTTTTACTTCCATGTATTTAATGTCTAGTCCACTCCCTGAGGTAGTGAGTTCAGTAATGCACAGGAGTGGAAATCCAGGTTGAATTCATTGACCGTGAAATGTTGAAGCTCAATGCACAGCAAAAATAGAATCAAGGAGATCAGTGGTGAGAAGATTTGTCAGCATCATCAACACCACACCTCTATTGCAAGGACATTTGTTAATGTATTAATGTGGTGAAATTGCATTATAAAGCTTTTTTTGGCTGTCAGTCTGACACTCAAATTATTAAATTTTCCCCCACTCAGGTCTTCCATGACTTCTGTGTTTTTACCTTGCTCTGCCCTGGTTTTTAAAATCAGAGCTGCTTTTTGCAAAGAATCTGTTCGTCTTTTTATCTCCCCAAAACATCTTTTTATTTTACATCTCTTCATGCTTCACATAGCACCTTGGCACAGGTTTTTTCTAAAGGAGGTGCCCCAAAGCTCCTGCCCAGTTGAGATGTGCTAATATAATGTTAGCAGAAGTGGTTGTATCTCTTCCTCAACTGCAGCCATTCCTTTTCCACAGCAGCATGTTGGAAATTTTTCATTTCTTCCTCTGTTTTCCTTTAAGGCCGTGGTTGTGTTTGTCACCCAGAGCACTTTGTACGTTCCAGCTCCAGATTTACACAACAAGCTTAACCTCTTCTCCTGTGCAGTATCAATAGCAATCAGTCAGCCAGCACAGACTGCAGCTGAACCAACCCCCTGAGTGCTCCTCTTGCTAATTTTAGCTGGGGTTTGTGCTCTTCTGGGGTGTTTATACTTCAAACTGTAAATAACTTTCTGTTTCCCAACCCTGTTTCAAGTTGTTTTGTCACCTGTTCCTGATGTAACATGGTTTAAAAAAGCCACACGAGCAGCCAGGAGATACAAGCAGCTCCCTCTTTTCTGGGTGTCTCTGAGACCTCTCTGACAGCTGAAGAACAAATTTTTTCATGAATGGATATTTTTTTACTAGTGTGAAATACATGTAGCTCACATCTCTCTTTCAAAGCTGTCCCTTTGGCCCTCTGGAAGTATTTAAACTTACTTTGTAACTAGAAACATTTTAGTCACGGGAGTGTGATACATGTAAAATTTATGGCTGACTGACAGAATTTCAAAGCAGTGCAAGTAGGTGAGTGCTTTCGAGAGGTGAGGCGAGGCCAAGGGGAGCAGGTTGGGCACATAGCTAGTGAGGGAGTTTATATATTAATGAAATTATTGCTGTGGTTCATAAAAGTTGGTTGATACTTTCCCTTTTTGTCTCTTTCCTGTCATGCAGTATAGCTCATTACCCCTTAATCTGCTCCTAAAAGAAGACGGGGACAGCACATTGGTTATTCAGCAAATGATAAATGTCCTGAAAATTGGCTTTAACAAGTTTCTCCTCCCTTTCTTTGCTGTAAGCAGAGACAGGAGAGGAACATCAGGATTGTGTGAGTGGGTGAGACCTAACAGGAGAGTGTGAAAATCTCTGATGGGTGGGTGCGATGGCCTGGGCTCCTTTCCTGCCCTCGGAGCAGGGGGTGGATGTGACAGAGGAAATCGTCCCTGCGCGGTGGCAGGTGCTGGATTCCCGCGGCCGGGACACCCGGGGTCGCTCGCTGCTGCCAGGCTGTGCTTTCCCGGTGCGCCAGGAGAGGGATCCGCGTCCCCGCCCGCGCTCCCGGCGGGCAGCGCCGGCCCCGCAGCCATGGCCCCGGGGCTGCGGCCGCGTCCCGCTGCCCCTTCTCCCCCGGGAGCCGCCCCGACCCCTGTGCCAGGTAACGGGGGCGGGCGGAGCGGGGCTCGGGCACGGCCAGCGCGGAGGATCCTGCCCCGGGCCGTGCCGAGGGGCTGCGCCCTCTGGGGCTGTACCGCAGGCCGGCCCGGGGTGTTCAGGGGGCTCAGCTTCAGGCCGGGAGGGCAGCGAGTCAGAGACCACCAGCAGAGAGACATTTGTATCTTTATTGTGCTAATACAAAACAGAGGGATCGGGAGGAGGAGGGGCCAGCAAGGCTGCGGCTCTCGGGGGTGCCATCACCAGCCCAAACATCTCCCATCACCAGTGCCGACTCGGCCACCCCAGGTGGGCAGATTTAATATGTCACCAGCTGCTGCCGTCACCACTCAAGCCGCTGGCTCAGTCTTCTGTGCTGCAGCGTGGATGATGGGGCAGGCACCCAGCAGCTCCAGCTGGAGCCGGGGCAGCAGCATCACAGAGCCTGGTGTACAAACACAGGGACAGCGTCAGGGTCACTCGGCTGGGTCTCCTGAGTGGCAGACCTGTGGATCAGCGTGGGGTGCTTCTTGAAGGCACCAGGCCAAGCCAGAGGAATCGCCACAGGGGTCTCCAGGAATGATGTGTCTGGTTTGGAGCATCCCAGTAAGCGTAATTCCTCAGTGCTGACATCGAGGGACGTGCTGGTATCCATAAAGGATTTTATGGCCGAGATGTCCCACCTGGGCACCGGCACTTTCCCGAGGGCTGAGATGTCTCCAGTCAGCTCAGAGCTCTTGAAGAGCAGGTTCTCCAGCGGTTTGGAGTGCTTATCTTTCTTGCAAGGCGTCGAGGTGTTCTGTGATGCCACATTCATCAGGCAGCCATCTCTGCTGGGGTGCTCACAGGACAAACCAGACAGCTCAAAGGTGGCCTGGCCATGGTGGGCCTTGCAGAAGCAGACGAGACTGAGGTCAGAGATGCCCTGGGTCAGGCTGTGCAGCTCAGTCTTCACACAGCTGCTCAGAGACTCCACCTGCTTGACAACACACAGAGAGCTGCCACTTGCTGTGTTGTCCACATCCACAGGAAGCTCCCAGGTGTCACGTTTGGAAGCACTGCTAGAGTCCATGTAATAGCTCACAACAGGAGAAGAATAGCTATGGCTGGAGGAGCTGGCCAAGAAGCCATTTTCCAGGATTTCTTTTCTGGTCAGAATGCTGGTACTGTGCCTCTGGGTGGACAGCATGGTGCAGAATCCAGCAGCTCTCTGGCTTATGGAGAGAGATCAGGATGACCCTGTCAGGATAAACCTGTTATTGTTCACTACTATTCACCAATGGATTACAGACTTACAGTAGCAGGACTGCTCTTGGCAAAATCCTGTCTCAGTCTTGCGAGGAGCTGAGCAGGATCCAGGACACATAGGAGGGCATCCAGCCTATCACTCTCTTTTAGGGTAAAAAGAGTTCTACCACAGCCTGTTGGTTGCTCAGAGGTCATAGTGGAATCTCCCTAAAGTAGTATTTATTTCACCTCAGCCTGTATATCACTACTCTTAGCTTTGTACAGGGGATGGAGGCATTTTATCCTCACTCCTGCAGTCAGGGGGCCACTCACCCCAGCTAGAATTGAGTTCCTTTGAGAAGGAGGCACCAAAACCAGGCTCTGGCTAGGATGGGAGAGGTTGAGGCTCTCATCTTACTTTAAGTCCTTTACATGATAACCCTCACCTCCAGCTCAGCCAGGAGCTGACTTCCAGCTCCTTCCTGAGGAACTGGGTAGGCCAGGGAAGGGGATGGCTGTACTCCAAACCCAGCTTTATTCTGACTGCATGTTAAACAGTGAGAAATAGCTCCTGAATTTACTGGAAAAGGGCTGTAGTCAGTCTAGTAGGAAAGTCTTCTTTAAGAAACTAAAACCTGCTTTTCTTAATATAAAAGAAGGAAGGAAGAAAACAGAAAAAAATAGTACCTTCAGCTCCTGTGAAGACCCTTCAGTATTCTTGACGCTTTTCTACTAGTGTGACTTACAGAGGTTTTATAGTTCTGGTAATCAATTAACAGGCTGATTTCCTAATTAAGCTAGTTTGGGAGAGGGAGGAGCTTCTGTTTGCCATTTGTTAAGCACAGGGGCAGTAAAGGTGGGCCATGGCTGACTGACAGAAGTTCTCTGAGGACTAGCTTGTGGTTCTCCTGTCAGTGGGTCCCTAGTAAGGTGACACTTTAAGTCTTGCCTTGTGTTTTGTGAGCTGCTGATTAGGAATATCTACGTGTACAGACCTTGCATTGATATAGACAGTATATGTTGCAATATTTGGGCAATGCTTTCATGCATAGGGTTGGATTGTTCTGCCTGTCCTAGGCAGGGCCAGGAGTTGGACTTTGATGATCTTTGGGGTCTCTTCCAGCCTAGAATATTCTGTGGTTCTGTAACATGTGTGATGCTCCTGCCCTGTACCCGGGGCTGCTGTAAAAACAGACCTTGCATTGATATAGACAGTATATGTTGCAATATTTGGGCAATGCTTTCACGCATAGGGTTGGATTGTTGTGCCTGTCCTAGGCAGGGCTAGGAGTTGGACTTTGATGATCTTTGGGGTCTCTTCCAGCCTAGAATATTCTGTGGTTCTATAACATGTGTGATGCTCCTGCCCTGTACCCGGGGCTGCTGTAAAACTGGGGGGGTGGGGGGGTGGAAATTGGGGGTCCCAGGGGTTGGGGGGTGTGAATGGAGGGCATCCTGTGTTGGCGTGGGGGGGCGGTCCCAGTGGTTTCAGGTGGATGTGGGGGTCCTGGAAGTCTCGGGTCCATGGGGAGGTGGATGCAGAGGTGTGGAGGATGGAAACGAGTAGTCATGGGTCAGTGCAGGGGTGGGTGAGGGAGGGTCCTGGGTCAGGGTGGGGGATCCCAGTGGTTTGGAGTCGGTACAGGGGCGGATGCAAAGAGATCCCAGGGTCAGTGCTGGGCTGGATGGGGAGGGTCGTGGGGGTCCCAGGTCGGTGTGGGGGTGGATGAGGATGTTCCCGGCGGGGACTCGGATCGATGCGAGATGGATGCGGTGGGTCTCGGATCGGTGCGGTGTCGGTGTAGGGATGGATGGGGGCGGGGGGGGAGGGGTCCAGGATCAGGTGCTGTGTTCGATGTGGGGAATCCCGGCAGTCCCGGCTCGGTGTTGGGGTCCTGGGGCTGGATGCGGGGATCCCACAGGATGTGCCGAGGTATGTGGGGGGCTGGATGCGGGGTGTCCCGGCTGGGTGTGACGGTGGATGCGGCAGTCCCGGCTCGGTGTTGGGGTCCTGGGGCTGGATGCGGGGATCCCACAGGATGTGCCGAGGTATGTGGCGGGCTGGAGGCGGGGTGTCCCGGCTCGGCGTGACGGTGGATGCGGGGTGTCCCGGCTCGCTGTGGGGATGGATGCGGGGTGTCCTGGCTCGCTGTGGGGATGGATGCGGGGTGTCCCGGCTCGCTGTGGGGATGGATGCGGGGTGTCCCGGCTCGGAGTGGCGGTGGATGCGGTGTGTCCCGGCTCGCTGTGGGGATAGATGCGGGGTGTCCCGGCTGGGTGTGACGGTGGATGCGGCAGTCCCGGCTCGGCATGAGGGTGGATGCGGGGTGGCCCGGCTCGC
>NW_024503680.1:2154834-2331577 GCF_017590055.1 Onychostruthus taczanowskii | reverse complement strand
GGTTTCCCGGGTGGGTGTGAGGGGGGATGCGGCAGTCCCGGCTCGGCATGAGGGTGGATGCGGGGTGTCCCGGCTCGCTGTGGGCTCCCTGAGGGTGCCGGGGGCGGGGCGGGCGGGCGCCCTCCCGCGCGCGCCTCTTTGTGCGGGCGGGAGGCGCAGCGCGCATGCGCGGCCCGGCCCGACATGGCTCGCCGCGCCCGCGGGTGAGTGCCGGCCCCATAGTGCCGGGGCTCCCCTCGCTCCCGGCCGCGGGAGGCTCCTCCCGGCCGCTCCGTTCCCGCTCGCCGGCCGGACAGCGGGATGCGGGGCGGCGGCCCCGCGGTACCCGCGCTGCGACATCCCCCGGCTCTGCCCGCTCGGGAGCCCCGCAGCGCTCCCCGCGCCCCTTTGCGCCAGCGATGCGGGAGCTGCTGAGCTGTGCCTGGGTGCCGCGATGCAAAGTCCACCCCGAGGGACAGAAGTGGAGAGAAATGGAAAGAAACGTTCTTTCCCCTGCTCTGGGCAGAATAAAATTTGCCAGCTGGCGCCTAAAGTGGAGGATCTCCTTTCAGTCTGGGGTGTGTGGGTGGGTGGGTGTCAGTGAGGTTGGGGCTCGGTGCTGGAAGGGGGAGATCTGGAGCTCTGCTCTGTGTGGCTGAGGTGGCTCCCTCTCCTGCTTTTTTATCAGGTAAAAATGACAATTTTCCTTTATTCCCCCTTAGTGAGGACCAGGACGAGCCGCATTACCAGGATACCGATTTGGATGTGCCGGAGCAGCGGGATGGCAGGTGCAAAGTCAAGTGGACACCAGAAGAGGTGAGTGAGAGCCTGACGTTTGCCGAGAGAGGTGCTTTGGGTGGTGCCTCTGACATGGCACCCTGGGCTTCGGTGGCTCCACCCCAGCCCTCACCTGCTGGCCACGACCTCACCTTTTCCTGTCTTGCTACTGGAGAGGACCTTGTGTCTTTTGTACTGAGCTCAGGCCTGAATGAGGCTCAGAGGTTCAGGGGAGCTTGAAGTGTAGCCTGAAGAGCAAGAGCTCAAACATTTTTAACTTAAGCCTGTGAGTACTGAGCAAAACACCACTGCCTGCAGCACTCCTGTGAGCACAGAGGAGTCCAGATGATGGCTGAGACCTCCAACAAGCTGAAATGTGCTGTGGAAATGTACTCCTTTTTCTGGGGAAAAAGCAGGGAGCATTGAGACTTGGGATCATGGCTTAGTCATCCTGGCTAAGAGCCTGAATTTAACTGGGATATCCTCTTCCTCCCACCTTCACTATCAGTTTTGTGCCATGTGAAAACTATAGCTGGGGTCAGAACACCAAGAAAGGTGGTATTTGTGGAGGGATCAAAGCCTTGGGCTCATGTTGGGCTGGGAATAATTTCATTATTGAACTATTCAGAGCTCACAGACAAGGATGTCTCTAATATGCTTTTTGTGAGCTGTAGGAGTTTGCATGACCAGGCTATAGCAGTGATCACAAAAGAGATGCTGTAGAGCCTGTAGCACTGAAAGACAGAAGAGCACTGGGCAGCTGGTGATACATTTTAATCAGTCAGCTTTCCTGGCCTGACAAAACTAGTGGCTGGGCTGGGAGATGGACTGTCTGGTCAGGAGTGTTCTGGGACTGGATAAAAAACCACTTCGCCACAGGGTTTGAACCAGACTGTAGAGGAACAAAGCTGAGCTCTTGTTTTGTGCTTAGTGTATGAGCTTGTCCTAGTACAGAGCTCAGAACCAGTCTGTTCCAGTTGGTTTCCATGTACTGGAGGGCTGCTAAACACTGGTGTGAGCTGCCTTCCTCCCCTGAACACACAATGCCAACAAAACCTTGACAGTTCAAAACATCTTACTTGTTCTTTTCATGTCATCAGCCCTGTGGTGTGTGTTGCCTCAGTGTATCTAAAAGTAGATATTTTGTCCTTTGCAGGATGAGCAGCTGAAGATGTTAGTGAGCCATTATGGGCAGAATGACTGGAAGTTCCTGGCCAGCCACTTTCCTGTGAGTGACCCCATGCTCAGCTGGGAATCCCAGTGTTTGCATGTTGCTGGTTCCTGTATCTGTGCAGTGGGACTCTTTTCTGACTCTGTTCTGACTTCATAGCTCCAAGCTGTGAAATGGGGCTGCTTCAGGGCAGGGAGACCTTCTTGCAAAGAAGGCTTCCCAGGGTGAGTCTGTTGGAGCTGGGATGAGAAACTGAGGTTCCTGTCCCTGTGTCCAGTGCCCTGGGCCCAGGACCTCCATATGTGTTCTCAATGTGTTTCTGCAGGTGTTCTGTGGGACAGCCTGTGTGTATGGGGACTGCTGTCACTTTGGGAGGTTTTTGGGCCTCTGGAGCCCCTGGGCTAACACAAGGCTGTTCCCATTCCTGTTCCCAGAACCGCAGTGACCAGCAGTGTCAGTACCGGTGGCTGAGAGTGTTGAATCCAGACCTGGTTAAGGGCCCCTGGACCAAAGAGGAGGATCAAAAGGTAAGTCAGGGCTGAGAGGATCAGAGTGCTGGACTGTTACTGTCTGCAGAGAGGGTGGAGATGTCAGACCCATCCTCAGGTGCTGTACACTGTGTGTAATTGTTCCCCGTGGTGGGTACCTGTGAGAGCAGCTCTGTCTGCCCTGCCCTGAGCAGCCCAGGCAGCCATGGTTGGGATGTGATGTGATCTAGGCCTCTCCAGGTAAACACCTTCTTCCTTTCACACAGTGCTGCTACAGTAGGCTGCCAAGGGAGAGAGCTGAAAAGGCAATTAATTCATCTGCCTGCTGGCAGGTCTCCACCTGGCCTGGCCAGGTTGGATCTAAGAGAAAATAAAACTGGCATTTCCTGTGCCACTGTAGTCAGGCTGGAGTGGATGTCTGAGGTTGGCTGGGTGAATCATGTCTTCCGTGACCCTGTTTCTCTGCTGAATCCAGAGTCAGCCAAGAGGGGCTGGCTCAGACAGACTCATCATCTTGATTTAAGAAAAGTTGGAGTGAAACCCAGATTTTACTAAGGATTTCTGGTACGGAAAATCCTAGCTTTGCAGATTCTCTGTAACACTCCTGCTCCCCAGCTTCTTTCCCTTTTGGTCTCATTATGTTTTGTGAAGCCCTAAGGAAGCTTCTCCTGATGTTGTTCCCTGTTCTTACAGCAGCGCCGTTGTTGCTTTCCCTTGTCCTGACTCTGCCAGCCTACCCATCTTGGCCAGGCTAGGCACCAGCTCTCTCCTCATTGCTTTGGCCCAGCTCCTTGGCCTCAGTTTTGCATCTTTGGTCCATTTTTCTGCGCTTGAAAGGCAAGAGTCTGCAGCAGGGACATTTGTTACATGAGCATCACTTCTACCTGAACCTTTCAGCTCAGCACAGCTGACCAGGGTAGAAATGTTCTTTTAGAACTCTTCAGCCAGGATTTTGGTCGCTGAACATTGCAGATTGTTTCATCCTGACTGTGCCCTGGATATTTTAGGAGCTCAGAATGGATTCACTGCCCAGAAGCACTGAATGTGTTGGGGCTCTGGTGGAAATGACAAAGCCCTGGGTGTAGAGTAAGGCAAAGTGGATGGTTCTGAAGTGAATTTGGATCTCTCCCTGCGTGTCCTGGTGCTGTCAGGGCGTGAAGCTGCAGCCCTGTCTGTCCTGGGTGTACCACACTGTTAGAGGGAGCAGCAGGCCAGTGCAGAGCTGATGGGGACAGTTGTCACACAGCCAGGTCCTTGGAAGTAGGGAGGGCAGAGGAGCCTTGGAGCAGGTGGGACTTGGCCCTTGCTCAGAAATGGGAATGTGTTTCTACATCTGGACACCTGCCAGTCTCCACCCCATCTGCTGTCAGGGGTCATCTGCATTCACAGGTGCCCTGTGGCAAAATGGAAACAGCCTCCTACAGAAATTTGGGAGAATCATTGCTCTCATGAGGGTTGGAACACCTGATAGCCCTGCTGGCTCCCTCCAGCTTTTCCTCCAAAGGGGCCTTCCTTTGTCTGCCCTTACCTGGTCCTGGAGAGATGAAGAGCAAAGTCTGAAGATGACTGTACTGACCTTCCCCTCCTTTATTCCATTCCTTATTTCCCTCCCACTCTCTCCAAAGGTAATTGAACTGGTTAAAAAATATGGCACCAAACAGTGGACCCTGATAGCCAAGCACCTGAAGGGGCGGTTAGGGAAGCAGTGCCGGGAACGCTGGCACAACCACCTGAACCCTGAGGTGAAGAAGTCCTCGTGGACAGAGGAGGAGGATCGCATCATATTTGAGGCCCACAAGGTCCTGGGGAACCGTTGGGCAGAGATTGCCAAGCTGCTGCCTGGGAGGTAGGACCCCTTTGCTACTGCTGCCTTCCCTGCTGGGTGGCCTGTGGAGATCTGTGTGTTAGGCTCTTGCAATGGGGCTGGGGAGTGTGTTGGAGCTGCTGGCTGTGCTTTAAAGCTGTTCTAAGTGATGGTTTGTTCCCTTCTGCTCTCTCTGCAGGACTGACAATGCTGTGAAGAATCACTGGAACTCCACCATCAAGAGGAAAGTGGACACGGGGGGTTTCCTCAATGAAACCAAGGAGTCCAAGTCCCTGTACCTCCTCGTGGAGGTGGATAACAAGGAGAGGCAAAGTCAGATGACAGCTGAGAGCCAGGTACTGCGCTTGCAGCAGGCAGCTGGGTCAGTCCCTGCCCTGCTAATGCATTCCGGAGCTCTTCATCCACCCTTCTGCTACCTCTCGCTGCCTCTTCCACAGCCTGGTGGCTGCACAGACAGTCTGTGCCTTCCCCAGCCTCCCAGATCTCTCCTTCCAGGAGCTACAGGTGTTATGGGAGCCTGAGTGTGTTATCCAGGCAGAGGACAGCAGTCTGCTAGAGCTGTTACCTTGCCAATCCCAGCATCAAGTCTGTCTTAGACACTGAATATTGTTTTGGCTTCATTGTGTTCTTGCTGGTGGGAGGAGGAGGCTGCTCCAGACAGTGTGTGTGTGGGAGCAGGGTGAAGAGATACTGTGTTCCTTTCCTCTAAAAAAGGAAGCAGGGAAGTGCACCCAGTGATTGTTTTCATGAAGACAAGACATGTAGTTTTTGAAGGCAGGCTCCTGGTAAATAGAAAACATGGAACTAGTGCTACAACTTCAGTCTAAGTACAATTTTCTTCTGGGACACTGTTAAGTGAAACCTTGAATTAAAGAATCCTGTGCTTGTTATGTTGCATGGACTCCTTAGGCAGTGTATGGGACAGAGCAGTGAGAGAGAATGGGGATGTGAAACAAACCCAGTGGCAGGTAGAAGAGTGGACAAAGCTGAATGTGTCCAGGTGCTCTCTGTCCCCAAGGCTTGACACTGTTCCCTTGCTTTCTGCTGATACCTGGCCTTTCTTTATTGTATGTGCCAAGAACGTCCTGCCGAACTGGCCAGTGGATATCTCTGAAATAAAGGAAGAAGATGTCAGTGATGAAGAAGTGACAGGTGTGCAGGAGCTGCCCTTGGAGCTGCCAGCTGCAGGAGTGGCAGAGCAGAACATGGAGGGGACCCCAGATGATGCAGTGCCCGAGGATGGCACTTCGTTGGTTGAGTCCCCGTACAAATGGGTTGTTGAAGCTGCCAACTATTTGTACCCAACTTGTGCCCCAGCCCTCAGTGAAGCTCTGGACATGATTGAATCTGTAAGTAACAGACCCTTGTTCTTCCAGTTACTGTTAGGTTGTTATCCTCACTCTTTTTGTTTGAGTGAACTTACTGGATCCCCTTGATCATCACCCTGAGGAGGACTGGATTTGTCATTGCCTTGCAGCCTCCCCCTGTCTCTCTTCCAGGGCTGGATTAGACCTTTCCAGCACTGCCAGTATTGCTATGGGCTTGTAGCTTTTCCTAGCTGGATGTCCTTGTGCATGGGCTCTGCCTGCGTGGGAGGCTGTAAGTGCTGGCAAACTTGATTTCACGCCCTTCTTTGTCAGCCAGATTGTGCCCAGCTCTCCTTTTTGTAATGGTTCAGGCCCATGCTCACTGGCTGCCCTTTCTGTCCTGTCCTGGGGTGGGATAGGACAGGACAGACTGGGAGTAAGCCAAGCCCATTATACTATGCAGGACAGACCCCTTCAAGGTGGCATAATTGCCACCATTTGCTTTCAGTGGAGGTAGCTTCACTGAAATTAGTTATTTTCAACCAGTCAAGCAGTGCTGAGGTCCCCTGGGTGACAAAGGCACGCCAGGGTGGGAGGCTGGCTAAAATCAGCAGGGCACTTTGCTGCCATCAGAGGGAAGTTGCTTTTGCAGCCCCCAGCCTGCCTGAGGCATGAAGGAGTCACTTTGCCTCTGTATAGCAAGATGGTGTGCCTGAGGCTGAGCAACACATCTGTGGGCCCTTGGGGCCTGCTTGTGTGGTGCTGGGTGTTGCTGGGGTGGAGCTCTGAAGCAGCTCATTTCTCAACTGGTCTGGTTAGTTTTAATCTGCTTTCAGTTGTGCAGATTACACCAGAGCCCCTTGCCCAGCTGTACAGGTGTGTCCAAGACTGTGGGTTGCTCTTGGGTGATAGTTGCTTCCTTCAGTCCCTGTCAACAGCCCTCTGCCCAGCTGGTTTTTTTGTCCCCTCTCTGAGGGGGTGCAGCTGTTTGTGCAGCTGTGCTGTGAACCAAACAGGGAAACCAGCCTTGCATAAATAGAAAAGCCTGCCCTGTGCACAAGCAGCAGCTCTCAGCTGGGTCAGATCCCTGCTCTGGCTCCAGCTGTGCCTGTGGCAGAGGAGAGCAGGGCTTGAGCTGTCCCTGGCCAGGCTCCTTCCAAAGCTTGGTGCCATCTCACACCCCCCTTATTTCACCTCCTAGTTCACCAGTCTGCTCAGATGCCACCCTGGGCTGTTGCTGACGCTTTCCATTGTGTGCAGGACCCAGATGGGTGGTGTGACCTGAGCCAGTTTGACCTGCCCGAGGAGCCCTTGGCTGGCAGCAGCAGTGGCAGTGCCAGCCCGGCCAGACCAGAGCCCGGCGAGGCGGCCCCGGCGCTGCCCAGCGTCACCGAGTACCGCCTGGACGGCCACACCATCTCTGACCTGAGCAGGAGCAGCAAGGGAGAGCTCATCCCCATCTCCCCCCACGCCGAGGGCAGCTTTGGCACCCCGCCCTCGGTGCTGAAGAGGCAGAAGAAGAGGAAGATGTCCCTCTCGCCCGTCACGGAGAACGGCACCAGCACCAGCATGTCCTTCCTGGACTCCTGCAACAGCATGACGCCCAAGGGCACCCCTGTAAAGACACTGCCCTTCTCTCCATCTCAGGTATCTCCTTGCCCTAATGTCATGTATAACCTCCAGCTCTGCCAGCTTTGTGCTCCTCTTGCCTTGAATGCGGCTGTGCCAGTGTGTAGAGCGTGTTCCTGCACTAAAAGAAGGCTCATAGCTGGTTTCTGGTGCTGCTTCTCTTCAGTGCTGCCCTTCCTGTGGGAGCAGCAGCCTGTGTCTCCATCTGGGAGTGACTACAGTTTTAAAAAAGCCCAGGTGCCCATTGTGAGGAAGGAGCCCCATCAGCATACCAGGTGTGATGGAGAGTGCACTGCTGCTGTCCCCAGGGCATTGCTGCCCCAGCTGTGGGTAGCAGAGTGGCATCAGTGAAAACTTGCTTTCCCTGTCTGTTTGCAGTGCAGTCAGACAGGCTGGGCAGCAAACAACCTTGTGCAGATCTGTCCTGCTGTGCCTATGAAGATGCTCCTGGCCTTGTCTTTGTTGCAGAAGGGACTCAGGATCTTTCAGCCTTTGCTGTGACTCCCACAGTGTCCACACATCTGGTCTCCAACACATCACCTTGGAGCACTGTGGTGGTCAGACCCACAAGTGTCTCATGGAAGTGGTGGAGTTGTGTCTATAAATCAAAAGAAGTCCTGCTGCATTCTCCAGCATTCCCACTGCAGCTCTCTTGTCCAGACCCTCCGCAGTTGTGCCTTCCAGGCTTTTATTTCTGCATTCCTGTGGGAGAGGTGCCACAGGAGAGTCCAAAATGGAGGTTCAGGTAGATTTGAATGAAAGCCCAGCACGAAGAAGAAATCAGAGCAGGACCCATAATGTCCCATAATGTACAGCTCTGCAGAGTGTAAAAGGCAGGAATGTGTGGGGTCTGAGAAGACAAAAGTGCATGCCCTGCCTCAAGCTGAGCTTCCGCCATCAGTGAATGTCACAAACAGTTTTTCTCTTCCAAGTGGCTCTTGGGTACAAACACTGTTCCTTATGGGAGCAGAGCTGTCCCTTGCTGGCTGCTGAGAAGTAAAACCCTAGAAAAACTAACACAGCTTGTTTTCTCATAGTTTAAGCTGAAAACAGCTCAGTGTGAGACCTGTTAACTTGTACACTTTATGTGACATGGACTTCCCTCATGTTTGCCAGCCTGAGGTAGAATAGTTGGGTGACCTGGGATTATCAGTGCAAGGAGAGACTTCTCTTCCACTCTGTAGTTGGTAGCTCTGATAGTTGTATCAGCTTGTCCCTTATGGGAAGTGATTAATCTTTATAGGTGTGAGGCACCTTCTGGCAACTTTTGTGTGTGCCCATGTACAGAACTGTGAGTCGTAACCCACCCTGGTTTGGGAGAGTTGTTTCTACTTCAGGGTTTCCCTCATATTTAGGGAAAAGTAATAGCTTGTGATGCAATCCTGGGCTGCTTGAGACTGAGTCTCTTCAATTTTTCTTTCCTGTGCTGTGCAGTTCTTGAACTTCTGGAGCAAACAGGATACACTAGAACTGGAGAACCCTTCCCTGACCTCCACGCCTGTGTGCAGCCAGAAGGTGATTGTCACCACCCCACTGCACAGGGACAAGACCCCTCTGCTCCAGAAGAACTTAACGTAAGTCCTCCCTTTTCCACACAGGAGTCTGGTCCAATTCAGACACAGCTCTCAGTACTTATCATGGTATTACTGA
The DNA here is from genome assembly GCF_017590055.1 of Onychostruthus taczanowskii. NCBI lineage: Eukaryota > Metazoa > Chordata > Aves > Passeriformes > Passeridae > Onychostruthus > Onychostruthus taczanowskii. Next base: position 2,322,751 of record NW_024503680.1, on the reverse strand, counting down.
GAAAGGGGCAAGGCAGGCTGGGGATTTCCTTAAATCACTGTTTTCTCCCCCAAACCAGTTCGTCTCTCAGCTGCAGGGAGCCAGTGTCGAGGCTCACTGGGGGCACAGCCAAGTGACCTCTGTTGTGCTCAGCTGCTGGGTGGGTTGTGGCCTTGTGTGGGTTACAGCCTGTCTGATCCCTTGTCTTCCCCACTCTGCTCCCAGGTTTGTCACACCAGATCAGACATATGTGGTGGACAACACACCTCACACTCCCACGCCTTTCAAAAATGCCCTGGAGAAATATGGACCAATTAGACCTCTGGTAATTATTGGGCAGGGCTGTGCCTTGTGGGGCTGATGAATGCAAATGAGACACGGGGTTGGGGGAGGTTGGGCAGGGCTGTGAGCAAACTCTTATCTGTGCCAGAACAAAGGGGAGTTTGGTAGTGCCAGGCTGAGAAGGGAGGGGTGAAGGGGACATTGTCACAGTGATCATTTCATTGTAAGGAGCTGCGGGACTTTTAGATCCTCTGTAAACCAGCTAAAAGTGTCAAAAGCTGCCCGGGAACTAGGCTGCAGTGCTTGCCTACTGATGACCTTGAGGAGCAGGGAAATTATCTGCCTAGGCCTCCCTGAGGATCTGGATCTCCCAGGCCTTGTGTGCACATGGGTCTCCTGATGGCACACTGGGGTTCAGCTGATAAGTCCCTGCACCTAGAGATCCTGTAAATCCATCAGGCTAGCAGAAAACTTGTCATATCTTTTCCAGCTGGGAAGTAAATAAGTTTTTGTGTTTGTCCTCCCACTGTGGGCTCTCCTGACCCCATTGTCCCTTGAGGGAAATGCTTGTAAGTTTGCCCAGCATAGAGATTTTGACTGCCTTGTGCTCCCTCTGCTTTTCCACCCCAGCCCCAGACTCCTCACCTGGAAGAAGACTTGAAGGAGGTGCTCCGAAGTGAAGCTGGCATCGAACTCATCATAGAGGATGATGTGAAACCTGAGAAACAGAAGAGAAAACAAGGGGTGAGCTGGCTGTGCATCCAGTACCAGCTGCTAAGCTGCCCTGTGCTCTTAAGGAATATTTTGGCTGCTTTTATTCATCCTGCTATAGGTGCCAAAATGTTTTTAGCCCTGTGGCTGCTCTCTTTTAATCAGCAAGAAGTGCCTGAGGTTAAGGCCTGCTTAAAGTACCTCCAGGAGTGTCCTGGTTTATGCTGAGCTCAGGGGCTTGTTGGCACACTTGGAGCACCTGGGGCAAGTTGGGCTCTCAGAAGGCCTTGGGATGGCACGAAAAGTCTCAGTTTCCTGGTGGCCTTCCCTTCCTACTAAAAACTCCTCCTCTAAACTGGTGGCTCGAGGTGCCAGGAGGGGGGCACTGGAAGCTGTTTTGCCCTGTGGTAGGGAAGGCTGCACACATCTTCTCCCTGAGGTGCTGGTGCCATGCAGAACTGGGGTCCTGTGGCCTTGGTGTGGCCCTGGGCCCTCAGGGTGGCACTTTGCAGGGTGGATTTGTGCTGACACTGCTGTCCCTGCATTCCCCAGCTGCGCCGGAGCCCCATCAAGAAGGTCCGGAAGTCTCTGGCCCTGGATATTGTGGATGAAGACATGACACAAAACCTGCCTGCCCTCCCCAAGACTGTGTGTTTCAAAAGAGCCCAGGTGAGGGGTTGTGTGCTCAGAGCAGGGGCAGAGCTGGCTCTGCTCTGAAAAAACTCTATGAAGCAGCAGTAGCAGCCTGGAGCTGCCTTTGAACAGCCCATGTGGATGAAGGGCTGGATTTCTTCTTTCCTTACATTTTTTCTCCTGGTGCAGCCTGTGAATTTCCTGTCAAGGTCCCTGAACCTGTCCTCCTCAAGCAGGAAGAATGACAGTGGTTTGCTCAACAGAGCCTTTGTGCAAGTGCAGCCAGAGAAAATGTCCTACAGGAAAATGCCAAGCCATTTCAGGCCACCAGCACCGGTAAGCCCTGCAGCAGCCACTGCTCTCCCAGGCAGGAGTTTATGTGGCAGTGCAGTCCTTGTCCCTTGAGGAGTGAGGGATGGAGCTCTGAACTGCTGCACAGGCATCCCTGCACTGTCAGGGCTGTCTTTACAACAAGGCTGGTAGATGCTGAGCCAGAAGTGTCATTTTATGTTCCTCAAAGCCACAGCTGTGGCCTGCTCAGCATGTTTGGCCCTGGATTTCCTCATGGCAATTCACACCCATCAAGGAATTTGGATGACTGCTCTGGCAGTAAAGTAAACTATCCTTTTTCCAGTGGGCACTCCTTGAATGGACAGCAGCAAGCTCATCTTTTTTTGCTTTTCAGGGCAGAGCAACTGTGAAGTGCTGTATAAAGGTTAAACAGGAAGGTATTTCCCACTCCTGTGTTTTTAGGGTGTTTCTGCATAGAGGGGAAGGCTGTGTGCCTTAGGCAGCATAGACTGGCTTTATCCTGAGTTATCCTGACCCCGTGGCAGTGCAGAGCTCCAGCTGGCAGTGTGGCACCTTGTACCTCGTGCTGAGGTTGGTGCTGTTACAGCAGCTCTGTTCCTCAGCTCTGCACAGTTGGAACTGGGTTGTGCTGGAGTCATAGCAGCCTACACATGCCCTCTGGGGCATAAACAGATCTCTCTACAATCTTCACCACTCTCAGGCAGGATGCCTTCATGGAGGGGTATCCCTATTTGCTGGGCTTAGATAAAGTCTAAGTGTAGCTTAGGCATGGGGATTTGGACCATAATTTTGTAGGTGTTTGGGGTGAATCACTTGAGGTCTCTGGCAGCTTCAGTGGGGATGGAAACACGTGCTGTCCTTGTTGGGGAGGTTAAACTGCAGCTGGGGGCTCCTATGATGGTGTTTTCCCATCCCAGGAAGGTGCAGGGTTGTCCTCAGGAACTGTAGTTAGGGGGGATCTGTCCCTGCATTAGAGCTGTCTTGTGAAATCTCTTTCTTCTGACAAATAAATACCCTTCAGCCAGAGTGATTCCTTCTCCTTCCCAAAATAAACCCTTCTTAAACACTTCCATTTCTCCTCCTGTCCTCGCCAGGGCTGTGTTGCTGTGAGAGCTAATAGCTCTGTATAAATAAACTTTGGGGGTAACAGGGAGGCAGCTGGTGTGGAGACAGAGTACAGGTGTGCAGTGAAATCCCACTGCCCACAGCCATCTGGGCAGTCTGTGCTGCTGCTGGCCTCTGGGGATTTATTGTGCTGCTCTGGTGATGCTGGCAGGCAGTTCTTGATTAAGGAAGCTGATCCAGCTCTGGGCTGAGCCTCAGTGGGCCCAAAGCCACTCTGAGGCTGTGGCCAGCCCGGGAGCCCTGGTTCCCTGCAGTGCATGTGGACAGGTATTTCCAGTTCAGGGCACTGCCTGGCTCCTGGCATTTACCACAGGACCCTCAGGGGCTTTCCTGGAGTGCAGAAACACCTCATGGGTGACCTTTCTGCATGCAGAGACTGAGAAACTCCTGGGTTTTGGCTCCTCCTTTGTGCTGTGGGACCCTGCTGAAACTGAAGGCTCCAGATTGCTGTTGAGGATGGCATTTGATCAGAATAGACCTGGGCCTGGCAGCTCCTGTAGGAGTTGTGCTGGTTGGCAATAAACTCCAAAGCTGTACTTGAATTCCTTCTATCATTCTGGAATCTCTTCCAGAATGTGTGAGTTTTAATAATTCCAGTGAATTTTAATAAGTTTGTGCTTTGGGGTTTTTTTTGTTGTGAGGCAAGTAATGGAAAGCCCTGAAAGGGACTGTCTTGAAATGGAGCACTCACCTGGGAAACTGCTGACCCTAAACCCCAGAAATTACCACCTCAGCTGTGAAGAGTAACTGGTGGTGGGCAAGTTTCTCCTGGTTTTGAGACAGGTTCTGAGGTTTTATTTCCCTTGTTAGTTTTGTTTATTTTTGCAGTCTTTTAGAACAGGATGTCACAAGATGTTTGTCCTTGCCCTTGACTGTGTTGTACACATTATTTCTCTTCCCTCTGCAGATGACCAGGGCTTGGAAAGCAGTGGCCTGTGGTGGAACTAGAGACCAACTCTTCATGCAGGAGAAAGCTCGACAGTTTTTGGGCACATTGAAACAGAGTCACACATCAAGGACCTTAATCTTATCATGAAGGATTGTTCTGCTTTCTAATCTTATTTTTTAAACCTTTTTAATAAGTGGAGGGGGAACCACAGGAAAAAATATCTTCTGCCAAGCCTTAGTATATGGGAGTGGATTTTTTTTTTCCCTTCAGTTCCCAGGTAGATCTACATTATAATAAATTGGGCTAACTGCTGGCTAGTGTGTGGAATGCAAGCTTTGGGATCATTATGGAAAGGCAAACAAGGGAGGCTTGAAGAGCTGACAGCAAGACCTCTCTCTGCAAGACCTGAATTCTGGAAAAGTGGAAGCAGCAGCCGTGTTGCACCTTGGAGCAGCAGGTGCTGGAGACTGGCCTCACAGCACCCCTGGATTCCTGCTGCTGCTCTGGTACCTCAGCAATGGCTTTGTGCAAATTCCTGCATGCCTTGAGTCTCCTTCCTGGCTTTCCCCAGGGGGATGGAGTGTCTCCCTGGGCTGGAGAAGGAGGAGGGAGGGTGTGGTGCTGTGGGGTGACCTGTGCCTGGAGCCCCTTGCTCCCTGTGGGGCTGCTTTGTCCTGCCATGGCTCCAGCAGGGGCCTCTCCCCACAACTGTGCTCCCTCTTCCAATAAATGATGGTGCTCACATCCCCTGGGCTCTGCCTCTGTCTCACAGCACTGGGGGAAGGCAGCAAAGTGCTGGTTTTTGTGTGGGCTCTTTGCTGTCCTGGCAAGTTGTTGAATTCCTGTTGGCTTCTCAGCAGCGAGGAGAAGGGAGGTTCCCCACACACACACTATTTGTTTCATCAGCTGTTCCAAAGTTTTGGCTACTTTACAGGCAGGTGCCACACTGTGTTTGAGTCAGGGTGGTTGGGATGCCTGCAGGGCTGGATGGAGGCTGGACAAGAGCAGCAGGAGTGTGTGACGGAGCAGAGCCTTTCTGTTGCCCTTCCTTTAGATGCTAAAGTTGCACCATACAGCTATTCCAGCAGGGGAACAGTAGCACTGCCCTGGTTTGAGGTAGCCAAGGATGGAATGTGGGATCTTAGCAACATATTAACTTTTCAATTGGAAAGGTGTTGGGAAAGCTACAGAGCAGCTGGACAGAACAGGAAGAGCTTTTTGGGTGAGCTGTGATGTGCTTTCTGTGGCCAAAGCCAGCCTGGCAGATCTGCCTCTGGCTGGGGTTGTGCTCACAGCAAAGATGTGCCCACCCCAGGGTGGAAAACCAGAGCTGGGCTGTACAAATCCCATTTCAGGTTGTGGCTTACACTGGAAATAGAGTAAAAATATCCTTACTGACAAACTTGTTAATAAAACCTTGGATCCTGGGAAATGAGGGCGGTTTAGAAACCCAGCTGATTTTTCATTTTTTACAAGCTTGGGGCCAGAGCAAATCCATGAAGTAATTTTTATTTCTGTTTCTCAGTGTTGCAGTGTTTGCTTTGGAAAGACAGCTGGGACCACTTGTCTGAAAGCCTGGCTTTAGCTGCTCCCATTCTGGTGTTATTTTAAGAAAAATCGTCATAAACCCATCCCTCTCTGCTGGGGCTTTGGTGGGCTGGGCTGTTCCTGCACTGGTGACAGTACAAACCCAAGCCTGGAACTGCAATCCCTTCCTGGAGCTGACATGAGCTGGGAGCTCTGAGCAGGTAGGGTCTGCAGGAGGATAAATCAGGCTGTGAGCCTGGCACCTCTGTTTGAGAGCTGCCCCCAAATTAAAGGAGGATGAGGCAGAATAAACTGCTTCTCTGAGGCTGTAAATCCAGGCAGTGCAGGCTGTCCTGCATTGCAGAACATTTATGGAGAAAGCTCAAGGGGCAGAAAAATACCAAGGTCTGGCATAGTTGATGAGTAAAAAAGAGCATTAGCTTTTAATTGGAAAAGGGAGCTTCTTCTAGTGTGGAGGTTGCCAGCGTGGTTTGATTGTCCTGAGGCCCAGGAATAGACATTAGTGAGGTAAAAAATGTTGCACTTGTTTTGTTTTTCCTGAGAGTTCAGATGCTCTGCTTTCTTTCCAGTAAAAATCTCATGGAAGTTGAACTTCATGCTGGCTGTGGAGTTACTGGGCTGGAGCTGGAGACCCCTCTCAGTCTGAGGCTCCATGTCCCTGGCTGATGTCCCTTGAGGCCTCTGCAGTGACACAGAGTGGCACAACCTTCATTCACAAAGGGAAATTGGATGTTTTATTTAGCTTTCAATGAAAGACCAGGATGAAAGTGTTCCAGGAGTGTTGGCTGTGTGTGGGAGGAATCCCCTCCCATGGCCCAGCTTGTTGCACAAACCCCATGTTGCTCCTTGACTTTAAAGTTTGTCTTTCCGTAGTTTGCATTCCACAACAGATCAGATGACTCTTTGGTTGAGTCCAGACATGGAAAAAGGTTTTGAAAGGGTTTTTGAAAGGGTTTTTGAAAGGATTTTTACCAGGAGTGGGAAGGGAATATCACAGCTAGAGCTCCTGGGTCGTGTCAATGCCTTGACTGCTAGCAGGACATTGCTTCCAGCTGGGACAAACCTTAAAAAAGTTGGGAAGGGTAAAAATAATGGAGTGAGGAGATTAAAAAAGGGCATCCATGTTTTTTTTATTGGCAATCTTACTTTGGATGGAGCCTGGTGGGGCTGAGGAGCACTGAGCTCACACAGCTCCATGGTCAGCAGTGTGGGAGCTGCTGTGTGTCCCTCCAAGGGCTCTCAGCTGCTGGGCTCCTTCCTGCTGCTTGGAGGGATTGCAGAGCCTTTTTATCTCATTTTCACAGCTAATTCTGCTAAAGCCTGTGCAAACAGCAGGTTGCTTGCAGGGGACTCTTTTGTTCCACACCCACGGGGAGAGACATCTGGCCGTGGAGAAATGCAAGTGGTGAACAGAGAAATTCCTTATATTTTGTGCATCTCTTGCATCTGAATAAAATACAATAAAAAGACAAATAATGAGGCTCAGCTATGGAACAGGGTATAAGACCAGCCCTGGCAAAGCAAGGGCTTTGTGGGCATGGGTTCCATGTTTGTATTCCAAGGCTTTGGAGCTCCCCAGGTGTTGGCAGCTGTGGCAGGAGATGCTGCTGACCTGGCTGCAATTCCTGCAGGGCCAGCCTTGCCCTGCTGACCTTTGATGGCTCCTTAGTAACAGAGGAGAGGAAATTCTCCATTACAGGATCGTTAATAGCTCAGTATTAGCTGGTTACACCCCAGTGATGTTCCAAGGGCTTTATCACTGCTCAGTGCAGGAAAGGACCCTGTGATGGGTGCAAGGGGCTGCTGAGGTTGGGGTGGGGAGTCCAGGGTTTCTTCTTTGCCAAAAAATGCTTTGATCCAGGGGATTACTGACAGCAGCAAAGTGCTTCCTCTCTTGCTTTTGCTTATGGTTTCTATTGAGTAATTGCTCAGCAATAACCTTGTAAAATTTCCCATGTGCTTTTTTTGTCACCTTAACCTGTGGGTTTAGAGGTTTGGGAAATTAAAAGGATAATTCTAGCTGGGCAGGCACATGCTGAGGATTAGCTGAGGAGCTCCTGGGTCTTGCAAGAGATGGAGACCACTTGTGCTAAGAGCTGGCTGCAGCTGGACAGGAAAATAACTGTGCTTTGGAAACTTAAAATCCTTCCTGCCCCTGTTTCTGGAGGGAGAAAGCTGCAGTTCTTCATCTCTGCCTGAACAGAATAATCAAATATTAAAATATGGTACTAGGTCAGGGGAAAATATTTTCCTGTGGAAACTAAGGGTCCAGGATGAGAAAATAAATGTTTCCACTGAGGAGATGTTAGGAATCAGAAATTGCGGGGAGTTAAAACCCCTGCTGTGAAAAGACTCAGCAAAACTACCCTGGGGACAAGCACAGGGTCACCTCCCCTGGCCATGGGCAGCCTCTGACCTGTACCAGTGTGCTGGCAGTGGCCAGAATAGCTTGTGCAAGGCAAATCTAATACTTTATACCAGGTTTGTGTTTGTAAATGTTTTATGTCTGGCTTTGTTTTCCCAAAACACTGAATAGATGCTGTGGAAAAATAAATAGATGTTGCATTCCTAATCCCCCTTAGAATTTTTCAAAGTTTGTTCAGTTTTGGAAAGCTCACTGAAAGCTTTGTCTTTGAGCAAGGCAGCCAGCCCAGGGAATGGGATGCCTTGTACAACAGTGATGTCTTTAAAGGTGGGGTTTGGGCTTTTTTTTTTGGTTTTTGCTACCAATGTGCAGTGCCCAGTTCTGAGCTCAGCCAGGGGCACTGGGCTGCTGAAAGTGCTTAATTCAGTCCACTGGGGAAGGGAGAGCCCAGAGCCTGGCTGTGAAAATAAAGTGAGTTATCTGTAATTGTACAGGAGGTAACAGGTGCCAAAATTGCTGTCAGATCTGCAGAAAAGGACCAGATAAGAGGAAAAAAATTAATAATTTTAAATTCAATTCTGCTGATGTACTGGTCTATTCCCAGGGTCAGTGTAAATTGAGGTTTGAATCAAGCCAAAACAGCCCAGTTAATGTCTAAATCTGCCATTTCTCAGGCCCTGCGCAGGCAGACAAACACAAAATCAATATTTGCTCTAACTGTTGCTAAGTTTTCTTTACAGATTAATTTCTGCCTAATAATCCCTGCAGCTGCAGCTCTCTGGAGCCCTCTCTGCCACGTCTCCTGTCCTGCCCCGTGGCTCCCTCCCAGCCCATGGCCCCGAGGGGATGCATGGGGACACTGTCTGACCCCCTCCTGCAAAACCCACCCTGCTCTGCCTTCGGGGCTGCACCCAGCATCCTTCCATTGCAAGGAATGCATCAGGGATTGAGGTTTTCACCCGCAAATTTGTGGATGACACTGAGCTGGGAGAGCGTGTTGATCTGTTGGAGGGTAGGAGGGCTCTGCAGAGACCTGGAATGATTGAATGGATGAAGTTTAATAAATCCAAGCGCCCAGTCCTGCATTTTAGCCACAATAATCCCCTGCAATGCTCTAGGCTGGGGATGGTGTGGCTGCACAGTGCCCAGGCAGAAAGGGCCCAGGGGGCACTGCTGGACAGCAGGCTGGAAAGGAGCCAGCAGTGTGCCCTGGTGGCCAAGAAGGCCAAGGGCTCCTGGCCTGGATCAGGAATGGTGTGGCAGCAGGAGCAGGGAGGTCACTGTGCTGGAGGTCTCTTCCAACCTGGGCATTCTGTGAATTCTGTGTGAATTCTGCGAAATCTGTGGAAGGAAATATTTCCCCCCTCTCTGGATGTCAGGCATCTTTTTTCCCAATCTCACGCCGTGGCAATGCAGCTGGATTAACACCCAGGCAGAGCCGTGTTGAGCGGGGAGATGGTTTTGTCCCTTCTTTAGAATATTTCTGATTTGAAGGATTATTCTCTGCTCCTGCCGCTAAGGGGAAGTGTTGCCACGCCGAGGAGAGCTGGATGAGGCCGAAGCAGTGCATCCTTTTCCTCCTCGCAGCTGCTTTTCCCTCCCGGAGCGGTGGGAGAGGCAGGAGGGAAGCAGGGATGGCCGCAGCGTCACCTAGGGGAGGGCAGACACGCTCCTGTTCCGTGTCAAAGTGGGGAGTGATCCGAATTTCAGGCCCAGCTTGGACAATAAACAAACTCCATCCTTTGTAGCCACATGGCTCTGAGGTGGGCTGAGGCACTGGGTGAGCCAGGAGGCCCCAGGAGGATGGAAACTTCTGGAGAGTGGGGAGGGCATGATGAGGATGCAGGTGGGTGGAAGGACCCTCGGCTCATGAAATGAGCTTTCCTGCTGCAGGAAGGAGTGGATGAAGAAGAAGAGAAATGCCCCAAAAACTGTCTGTGGAAAGGGTCCCTCCCTGCCTGGAGAAAAGAGTTAAAAATGGGGCTTAGAGGCTCTCTGGAGTAGGGCAGGTCAGGATCTCTGTTCTGGCAGCTTTCCTGTGCTCTGATGCTTGTGTAATCGCTGCTGTGCTCAAGCTGACCTCAAGGTCATTCCCCTGCTTTGTGAGAGACACAAAATGTATGTGCAGTTCAGAATTTCCCTCCTTAGGGCAGCCCCTCTGCCCATGAACTGCAGATAACCCCCCCTTCATCTCTTTTTTTTACCTCTCCCTGCGCAGGGTTTTAGGATGTGCAGATGCCAAACATGCTTGTTTATGGCTTGCTGGTGTTAGAATTGTGAGTTTTCCTTAAAAATATGTTCTCTTTTTAGTTTCTTACTTCACTTCAAATGTCATCCTTTTTCTCTTCTTCTTTCAGGGCCACCCAGGGATTTTATTCACAGAATTGGAATGAGCTGCAGAAGGGATAAAGATCATTCATGGGAACCTTGAAAGAATTGTCTGGGCTCTGTGAAATGGAGATTAAAAATAAAACAGGCAGGTGAAGCACAGGCTCCAGCACGAGTTTCTTATAAATACTTGGCCATGAAATCAAGAGCTCTTCCCACCGTGCTGATGACATGCACAGGGAGGAGCTGCTGTATCCCCCTCAGGAGTGGGTAAACAGGAGCAGAGCCCAAAGGCAGGGAGACAGCAGGCTGGAAAACCTGCCAGCTGTCAGTGGAAAACCTTTGTGCTGCTTCCTCCCTGGGGAAAGGGACAGGTGAACTCTGCTGGGCACGGTTTCAGAGCTGTGGCACTGGCAGGGTGCTCCTGGGGCAGAGAAGGGGAGAAGGAGCAGGAGGAGAAGGACCTGTAATCCCTCGCTGCCTGCGGGCACATCTTGTGATGCTTTTGGTGCTGGTGTAAAAGGAAAGGCCCTCTGCTGCCTGGGAACCTCCTGGGCAAAGCCCTGGGGCTGACCACTCCCAACCCTCAGTCTCTGTCCAGGCTGGTGTTTCTGGCTCTTGCATCCTCCCATCACAATGTTCTTACAAAGTTCTTTCCTCCAGACTGGTGTTATGGGTATTTCCCAGCTCAAACCCACACTTGGGCATCCAAAGCTGGGAAATTCCAAGGAGAAAGGCCTGATCTGGTGTTGTGCTGGCTCCCTGTGCCCAGGCAGAGGCTGACCCCAGGGAGGATGGCTTGTTGAGCTGTAAATGCTGGGAGATGCTCTCTGGGTGCTCTCTGTCAGCTGGCCTCATGCAGCTTGCCCTGGTTTTGGGTCAGGCAGGGGATTCACACGAGGTATTTATGTCAGAAAAGCCACTCTGAAGCACAACATGTTTGTGTAGCTCCTCCTGTTGTCTTCTCCGGGTAAGTGACCTTGAGAGGTGTCTTTTAAGATAAAGTGAAGGGAGGTGAGCATTTCTTCAGTTTGATAAAAGGCCATGCTGTGTCTGTCGTGGGTGTTCTGAGCATTCTGTGTCTGGCTGGAGGCCTGCTGAGTCTCCTCTGTTATCAGGACAAGCCACACTGAAACACAAAACCTTCCCCATCTCCCTCGTATGTTTTTTTAAGATTCCACTTGGGGGTCTAACTGGTGCCCAGCTGGCTCTGGCCTGGCTGTTCTCTCCTGCCCCTGTGGCTGCAGCACTGGGCCAGGGATGATTCCAGGACATCAGATGGACCTTGGGAGATAGAGAAGGAGCCAGGTCAGGGTGGGAAGCTGGCGAGCGCACAGTGGGATGATGCAGTGAAGACAAAGGGCTTCAGCTCTCCATTGGACAGGAAGGCAAAGCTCCTGTTTCTAAGGATAAGTCCTCCTCCTAGGAAGAAAAAAAAAAAAAGCCATTTTAGGTATTGCTGATAAGGAATCAACTAAACTCCTCTTTTCTGGGTCCCCATCTCTGCAAGAGATCACTCAGCTATTCAGCTAAGGCTTAGCACATGGGGCTTTTGAAAACATCTTGCTGCAAGTGCTTGGAAAATGCTATCATTTAAATCCATAATAGCTCTGTTAGGAAACCTGCCCCAGGCATTCACATCAGCTCCTGGTGGGGCTATGTGTGTCTGGTACCACTTCCCATCGTCCCAGCCATGAATAATATGAATCCAACAAAACACCAGCCTGCCTGGGCTTGTACACAGCTCAGGCCATGGGCAAAAAGTGATCCAGCATGCCCAGGTGGGCTCCCAGCCACGGCTGGGGCTGTGTGACAGAGCCTGGTGCCCTCCCAGTTGAGCTGGGTGTGCTCCCATCTGCTGCTGCCCGTGGTCATCCTGCACCCCCTGGGGTCTCTGTTGGGTGGTGGGAGAGGCAAAGCAAAGTAGGAAGGCACCAGTGCGTCCTTTCCTCAGGAGAAAGTCAATTTCTGGAACAAACCTGGGAGCAAACAGCTGGGTGCCATCAGCTCTGTGGCACCCAGACACGACCATGGCAGGAGGTGTCAGCAAACCCTGACTATGCTGAGCTTTTGGTGGCAGTACTGAGGTTAAAGAGAGAGCTCTGTTAGATCCTCTGCTGATGCCTCTGTCTGCTCTTCTCATAAAATATGGATCTGGGAGATCTGGAGAGCTCTGCTGCAGTTACTGAAATGCTTTTACATCATGTATTGCTTGCTGCTGCCCACACACTCTTCTGAATAATCATCAGTTTCTTCTATAATTATGTTTATTGCACGCTTGCTATGGTGACACACTATCCTGCACTGAGGAGTTCCAAGCTGGAATTCTGCTCTGGGGGTGCAGCCAGTTCCTGGGGGGCTGCTGGGGGGTATGGGAGGGAAATCCTTCCATAGCCTCTCTGTCAGGCTCCCCTGCCCAAGATGGCATCACAGCAGGTAGCCCAGAAATTAATAACATCATCTTCTTTCTTGTGTGCTTTGGTAAGCAAGCTAATTAATAGTGATGGGTCAACAGTTTCTAGGATTTTAGGATTAGCACCAGGTTTAGAGGAGGATCATGTGCATGTCTGAGCTGCAGTGTGCAGATGTAGGCAGGTGTGTGGCAGTAAATGATGTATGACCCACATATTAAAGTAGTTTTATTGTCTTTAAAAAAAAAAGTTTATGGACTTAATCCTCTTCATCCACCACCTGCCCTAGTTTATCCAATCCCTCTTATTTAGGATAAAAATAAGACTTTGGTGTTATCAGGTGACTGATGGCTTTGGGGTGAGATGACCCAGCCCCCAAAGCCCCATGGTATTTTATGAATTGCCTGCCTTATGTGCTGCAGGGGTGAATTACAGCTGAGGAGCTGGGGACATCTCCTATCCCAACAGACTCACAGAGGGTCTGTCCTGCTTCTCCCACCTCGGTTTTCCTCCACCTCCAAGGAAGCAGCCCCAGGGCAATGAGCAGTGCGTGATGAGGGGTGCATTTAGCAGCACTCTGTGAGGAGTGCCAGGCAGTGAGTGTGGGCTCCCTGCCTGCCCTCCTGGAGCCCACCTTCCTGCAGGGAACCCACCTTCCTGCAGGGAACCCACCTTCCTGCTGGGAGCCCCTTCCTGCTGGCAGCCCAGCAGCCCTGCACACAGTGTGCCGGGTAACAACAGGGTAATCAGCCCATAAGCTGCTAATTAAAATATAAGTATACTGCAGTGAGAAGGGGCTTGTGTGATGGACCTTGAAATGCTCTGTTTGCACAGCTGATGAGACACTCAATGCCCTGCAGCCACTCTGTGCTGCACAGATAGAAGCCTGAGGGCCCCCCACTTCTGCAGGCTCCCTGCCCTGGTGGCCCTTGTGCTTCCTGCTTCTCCCTGGGGTAATCCCAGGGGCTGCAGCAGAGCTGGGGGTGAGGTCTTGGTTTAGTTTATACTGAAACGGTGTCTGAAGGTGTGTATGGTATGTTTGGGATGAGCGGGATGATCCATCTGCTGTGGGGAGCAGTGATGGGGTGTGACCCCGTGGGGACAAGGGGGTGGCCCTCGGCGACTCCTCCCTGCTGCTCCTGCTGTGAGCTGGGGATTTGCTCAGCCCACCTGCACGTGGAGGCGTGGGGTCTTTGGGGTAATGGCTGTTTGCCCAAGTGCTTTGAGATCATCAGGAGAAATGCAGTCTGAGGGGATTTGTGGAATGGGCCAGACCCTGCCAGGCCCTGCCCTCGCTCCCGCCTGCCCCCGGGGCCTGAGCAGGGCCAGCATCTGCTCAGGTGGCCAAGCCAAACACGGCCAGTGCCTGCTACACACTGCACACAAATTAGGGCTGAGCTACAACAGTTAATTCCTCTCAAAATGGGCATGGAAAGAGAGGACAGGAATGAGGTGTTTTTATTTTACAGAGACTATTCCTAGGGAAGCTTCTCTCCACCTTTTCTGGGCAGGGGCTGCCCTGCAGGCCATGGCTGTTGCCTTGACTCTGCGTTTAAAAACATCCAGCCATTTTCTCCTAGTTTTTCCCATCTCCAGACAGTTGTACCTATTCTGAGTGCCTCCTTCCCTCAAGCCTTGATCCTGAAGAAAAGTTTGGGCTGCAGAAGTTGTTGGTGCTGGGGTGGATGTGGTGACAGGAGCCCAGGGTGCTGCTGAAGCTTGGTGTGAGTTTTGGGTCAGGAGCTTGAGCAGGGCTGTTCTGTGTGAGGCTTAGTGCAGTTCTCACAACAGCCCTACAGGGCAGAGAAATAAAGTGAAATGGGGGGAGATGATTGTGGGGGTCTGTGCTGGGGATGCTGGACCCCCCTCTTGAGCTCTAATGGAGCAACACATCCGTTCCTCTGTAACTGGACAGAAATTAAGGCAGAGAAACCCCTGGGGAGGCAAACTTGCTTTCCTGGGAAACATCATCTCCACACCCAGGCACTGAGATGCACAAGGTTCCTGGGCTTGAAGGGGGCAGCAATTGCTTTTCTTATCCTTGTTTTCTGAGACAAGAAGCACTGGCGTGTGGGAAGAAGTGCTCCAGCTTTGTTTTTATTTGCTGAAGAAAGGATCTTCCAGCAGCTGCATACTTAATGGCTTTCTAGGGCCATTCATTAACCTGACAGGTCGACCAGCAAACCCAGAGCAATGATTCTACCTGCTTGCCATGACGTCTCTTTTTGCCCCAATAAACCTTCCCACTCCTTGCAGCTCAGCTGATGAATCTGCCCTGAGATGCAGGGAAGGGTATCTCCAGAACAATGAATCCATGTCAAAAGATTTGTGAGCAGCCAGCCAAACAATTCCAGACAGAGAGACACGAGAAAGAACATCATTCCCGAAAGCACTGCATTATTGATTAAGCATTTGTGATCCATAAAACATAGTAAAACCATGGGGCTGGCTGCAGAATGAATTCTACCAAAAAAAGGTTGCCTTTTACTGTCTCTGGTCCTCAAGGACGAGGGTAAAGTAAGTTTAGTACCAAGCAGGAATTCGTTTGTATAATAATGGTTTTTGATGACTTGCAAAGGTTATTTTATGATTAGCCATCTAATTATAAAATGGCCAACAATTTCATCTTATCCAAATCTGCATCAGCTAAATTATGAAATGCCCTTGTTTTATGCAAATTCTGGAAATATTGCTTCCTTAACCTCCCAACCCTGCTGTCTGTCACTGCTTGTGTGGAGCATAAATCTCAGGGCAGTGCAGAGCTGGATTCAATGGCAAACAGAAGAGGGTGCATTGATTCCAGGGGAGCACAGGGTGGATTGATTCCAGGGCAGTGGTGAGCGATGGTGGAGGTGCAGCACGGGGCAGATGTGGGCAGATGTGGCCGTGTAACCCCACATGGCCCCAGCTGGGCTGCCCTGCCTGGGGGGCTGCTGCAGCTGGCACAGGGAGGTAGGAGAGTGTTCCTGGGGAAGGGCTCATCAATCACTTGATGGCCTGGAGATGTGAGATGTCCTTGCTCTCAGGATCTGCACACTCCGTGCTTCCTGGCCCTGTGAACCATAGAAAGGTTTGGGTTGGAAGGGGCCCTAAAGACCCTCTTGTTCCAGTCCCACTGATACGGGGACACTGCTCTTACCCAGGCTGGTCAGGGCCCCATCCAGCCTGACCCTGAACATTTGCAGGGATGGGGTAGTTTCTCACAGCTTCTCTGCTGAGAACAACCCCTGGTTTCTCTCTGCTTTAATTTCTCTTGGGCAGTTGGGGCCAAGAACACGTTTCTCTTGGGTGTGAGGAGCATTGCTGAAAGGTCCTACAGTAATGGGCCGTGAAACACAAATTCCTCCTGCTCTTGTTCTCTCACAGCACTACAGGGAGTGAGGGCAGGGGAAACTGAGGCACAGGTTTGCTGTCCTTCAAGGTGGGCACGTCTGAGACTTGGATGTGGGTGGGCAGGGGACTGATCAGAGCTGCTCTAGAAACATTGTGTGTTTATTTTGTGGCTTCTTTGCTTGGAAGAGATGCTGACTCCTCATGCCTGAAATTTGTGAAGCAGGGACTATAGTAAAACCTTTTATATACTTTTTTTTCAGTTTTATAAATGATGAAGAAAAGGAATTTGTTGTTTCAGACAATCACAATTCTCAAAACCAGAACATTTTGGCTAGTCCTGGAGAGGACTCTTCTTCCAAAGAGTCCAGCTTTAACCAGAGCACCAGAGAGGCCAGTACTGAAATAAAACAGTCTGAGGCTGGTGATTGTTGCAGAGAAGGACAGAACTCCCCGTGTGTTTTCCATTCCCCAAATCAGGTGTCTGGGGGCTTTTTTTGGCCAGTATTCACCTTCCTGTTAAAACAAGCCAGGCCTGGGTGAACTCCAAGGAGGAGATGGTGAGAGCAGAGGAACTGCAGCAGGAATTAAGAGCTTGTCTGGGAGACCCTGGAGAGTTTTGAATGACTTTGGTATGATCCTTGTAGATCAGCTCATGATCCTGGTGGGGCTCACAGAAGAAGTGGGGATCTGCCATGGTGAAGATGGAGAATCTCTGTGCTGGAGGCAGGGAGAGCAGCAAAGGAGGAGGAAAAACATCAGGAGAGGGGGAGGAAAGGAGGACTGTGAAGATTAGGTCCAATTAGTTACATGCACTTTAAACATCAGATCCTATTAAACACTCCTGGTTTAAAACCAGGCCCTATTATTTGGCTGCAGCTTCCAGACAAAGTCCTGTTAAGTGGAGCTGCTTTGAAATCCAGGGCCTCAGACACAGCCATTATGGAGATCAGGCCCATTAAATATATTCAGTTTGAAGATTAGGTCTGGTTATACTCAGGCAGTTCAAAGCTGGCCTCTAATTAAGCAGAGGTGGATGGGGAGCTGGAGCTTGAGGGGAGAGGGGGACCTGTGGAGCAGCTCCTGTGCCTGCAGTTCCTCCCTGGTGGGAAGGATCCCTAGCCAGCCTTGGCAGGGTGCTCTTGGTCCTGCCTGCCCGTGCTGAATTACCCCAAATGCATTTTCCAGCAGGAAGGGAGAGAGGGTGGTCTCCAGGCTGGTGGAGATCGAGGCTTGAGGCTTCAGAGGTGAACAACAGGGGACTGAGGGAATATTGCTGGCTGGGTTGGGAGCTTGAAAGATCAGAGGAATAAAAAGGTGCCCTGTGCTCCCTTCAGTTTTTATTCTGGTTTTGAGATGTGTCAGCCTGCAGCACCTGAACTCTTTGTGCCTGGAAAGGACCAGGGCTGTGCCCCAGGTGGTGTTAGGGGCATGGGGAGGTAATCCCTGGAGAGCCCCAAAGGGTTTGGGTGTTCAGCTGTGGATGGCATGGAAATGTGGGCACTCACCTGGGGGCACTCACCTGTCTGCTGGGACTAAAGGAGCTGTGCATGGCTGGGGTTTGTGCTTTGGGTGCTTGAGGACCCCACTCCCAGCACGAGCCTCCCCGTTCTGCTGGCCGTGATGGCAGCCTGGAGACTCAGTGGAGCTTTTCCTGTAGGATTGCACAGCTCCAGAGATTCCTTGTGTGGGTGCTTGCCTCATTAACGGGAACGGCTCAGGAGCAGATCTCAGCTGTGGGATGAAGGGGACAGAGATGGCATCCAGCCCAAACCCTCTGCCCAAGGCAGTGCTCCCTGCCCTGGGGTCCCGAGCCCACCAGTGCCAGCCCAGCCCTGCTGAGCCCTGGCTGCAGTGGCTCGTTCTACAGCTGATGGTTTACCATCCACCATCCCTCCTCATCCACTTCTCCACGTTTGCTGCTCCTGCTCTGCGTTCACAAGGTGTGATGAGCAGAGGTGTGACAGCACCAGGGGTAATTTTCTTCGTGGTCCCCACATCAGTGAGGAGCCCCTGGACGCTCTTACAAACATTACTGCCATCACTGCTATTTATTTCCAGGGGATTTATTTGGTGCTGCTCTTGGTCCTGAGCCTCACTAGCATCAGATCACTTTTAATTAGTGCTGGGTGCTTTTATCTTTGATGGAGAAAAAGGATTTTGCATTTGGACTTTGGCATATGAAGTATTAACTTAAATATATATATTTAATTTTTGTATTAAATATTATGCAGCAGCACAGTATTAATATTAAAACTTTAATACAATGTAAATGTCAGACTTGCAGTGATAAAACTTAAATGAAATATATTTATAATGTATTTATCTCTCTGTTTCACTTGCAATAGCAAAAGATTTTAAAGTCAAACCAGATTTTTTTCCTTTTCAATAGAAGTGCTGTTTCTTTGTTCTACTAGAAACCATTCCATTAGAGGCTGTTTTGATTTTTTGTTATCACTTCTGATCTCATGATGTGAGGACTCGGGGCTGGAATGAGTGCTGAGGCTGAGACCTGAGGTGATAGATGGGAGTGCTGCCAGCTCCCATCCTTGCCTCGCCCTTATCCCTCCTCTCCCCTCTGTTCCTGTGGTTCCCAGGAAGGAGATCCGTGTTCCTGGCCCTGCCTGATGCTCTTGTGGCCCAGCTGGGGACCCCCAAGGCCAGTGGGAGGAGCGGCCACTCGGCCAGGCCGGAACAAGCCAGCAGCTGCTGTCCCTGTGCTGGGCTCAGGTGGCACGGGCACATCCCAGGGAGTTGTCCAAAAGCTGTGGCAAGGAGGGATACCTGCGATCCTGCCTGGTGCCCGTGGTGGCAAGGAGAGGGAGGTGTCCCCAGGAGTGCAGGGAGGGACAAGGGGAAGCTCAGAGCCCTTTACAAACAGCAAAAAAGAGACAAAAGAGACAAAACTGGGGTAGAGGAGCTGCCTGCCCCAGCCTGGTCCATCTCCCGATGCTGCTTTTCCCTGGTCACTCAGCCCCTCAGCAGCAGAGGAGTGGAAGAGCCTCCTTCCAGCTCCCAGCTCTCCTGCTGGGAAGGGTGAACCTTCAGCCCTCCAGGACAGCAGTGGGGAAAAACTGTGAGGCTGAGGGGCAAGGCTGAGGGAATGAGGGTCTGGGGTCCCTACCCTGCCCTGCCCGCTGTGCTGGCCCTGTCTGGGAGAGCTGAGCTGCTGAAGGGCTGTAGAAATGTGGCTCAGAGTGGGGTTGTGGTGCCCCAAACCCTCTGGATCAATCTGCCACAAAAACAAAAGGTGCTTGGGAACTTGTCCCAGCAAGACAAACTGGCTGGCCCTGTCCCCATCCTCCTGTGCTTTCACTGTTCCAGGTGTGCCTCAGGTGTGCATTCTATCACATTCTATCACGTATTCTACCCATTCTTAGCTGGGCTGTGTGTTCTGTGCCCATCTGTCAGAGCTGGGGCAGCTCTCTCCTGTTCATGGGGCAGTTTTCTTGATCTCTCCCACAGCCAATCCTCCCTCCAGGAGATCTCTGCTGTCCATGGCCAGGGAGTGTCCCTGCAGGGCTGATCAAATTCCATCATCCCATGGGGAGATGCTCCGGCCAGGGCAGGAGCCAAGCATTCCTACCTGGATACAATCTGAGCCTGGAACAGCACAGCAGCCTTTGCCCACTGCATTCCCAGAGGAGCAGCTTTCTCCTGCCCTGCATTGCCAGAGGAAGAGCAGGCCCATCTCCAGCAGCCCTGGAGCTTCAGAGGAAAACTGCAGCCTTGTGCAGGATCCCTGCTCCAGCAGAACCACAGCTGGCACTGCAGGAGGGCTGAGCCCCCATGGGATGGGACTGTGCCACCACCCTGACACACAGGGGACAGGGCCTGCTCTGACTCTGGCAGGGTTATTTTTTTCTGTTTGTACTCTTGCATTTGCATTCTTAGTTTTCCTGTTAAAGAACTGTTATTCCTATTCCCACATCTTTGCCTGAGAGCTTTTTAATTCCAAAATTACAATAATTCAGAGGGAGGGGGTTTACATTTTCCATTTCAAGGGAAGTTCCTGCCTTCCTTAAGCAGACACCTGTCCTTTCAAACCAAGACACGGTGGCTGTGACAGAGCATCCCAGTCCCACAGCAAAGGCCACCAGGAGAGGCCTGGAGCTGGAGCTGTGACGTGGGAGCACGTGGCTGTGCCGATGGAGCGAGTGCCGAGCCAGCGAGTCTCCGGGAGCAATAGGTACGTGCACGAGGATCCCTTCTCCTCTCATCCTTTTATCTCCATCCCTTTTTGAAGAAGCAGCAGATGAAAGAGCCCACTACTCACATCAAACCCCCATCAAGTGCATTAAAGGAAATGGCTTTGGCTTTATGGTTTGCTTTGAAAGAAACAGTGGCAAAATGAGATGGGAAGGCATGAAAGACACCCCAGCTGTGTTGGCTGCATTTCCAGCATCAGAAATCTGTCCTCTGAAGTAATTAAGATGCAGGTATTTGAAGGGATGCACAAGGGCACATCATTAAGGTGCACTTTAGCTCAGTTTCTCAGCTTCTGCTGTGCCCCAGGGATAGCTGCAAACAGTCCCAAATTGCCTCTTCCACTCCAAACAAGTTCCAGTCTTTTGGGAAGAAAGGCAGAGGTGCAGAAACATTCCAGAACTTGCCTATGGATAAACTTTCTGTTTTAAATTCCTTCTGATTGAATGCAATAAATCAGATGTGATGGCTTTCTGTACCAGGAATGGGACCCTGTCCCAGCCAGGTGAGAGAGAAGCAGGGTGAGCCCTGGAGGGGGTGGGAGCAGCCCAGGGTGGTGTGGTGGAGGCAGGAATGGAGGGTCAGCTGGGCTCTCCCACCCTCTAGGAAATTGCTTTGCCTGTATCAGGGGTTTGGGAGCATTGTTCAATAAGGCAGATGGCACACTGTGATTGCCAATATCTTAAACAGCGAGATGTGGCGATTTCATCTTTTCCTCTGTGTCAGCTGCAAAGCACAGGCCTCGGGTCTAGATGTGCGAAGGTTAATAAAACCAAATAAAAAATTAATTCCCTTCAGCAGAAATGACAGCTGATAATGTGCCAACGATGCCCTCAGAGCAGAGCTGTGCTGCTCAGGCTCCGTGGAGTCCCTGATCTCGTGGCCATGAGCTGCATTTGCAGGTGTAGTAAATACCAGCATCTGTCCACCTGCTAGGAAGGAACCAGAGCTTTTTGCAGCTCCACAGATGTTCCTGTTGGTCTCTTCCAGTGGGCACATTCCCTCAGCAGGGAGAATGAGCTGGCAGGTTGAGATGAAGCAGTGGAAGGGCCTTTTGCTTCAGGGTGGCGTTATGCCAGCTTTCCCATCCTGCTGAGGGAAATCAGAGCACCAAGAATACATTCTTGGTATCAGTTCTGGAGTAATTCGACATCCAGTGAACAGCTTTTTCAGATGTTATGTGCTCAACTCTCTAAGTTGAAAACTTGTCCGTGGAAGAGGGACTCTGTGGTCATGCAGAGCCTCCAGGGTGCTTTGAAGCACCTCCTGCTGGTCATTTCTGATTTTCCAAATGGTTTTTCCCTACTACTCAAAATCTCAAGTGCTGTATGTCCCTTTGGGAGCTCCTGACCCTGGTGCAGGGCAGTGGAAAGGACACTGTAGGATGTGCTGTGGGACATGGAAGAAGAGCTGGGATATGGGACCTGGGGACTGGAGCAGGACAGAGGCACTCAGCACTTTGTGTCTATAGCATCTCTTTGCTGTAAAAGCAGGGTAGCAAGTGCAAGGCTGAAATGTGGTGCTGTGTCTGAGGAGATTTTGTTTATTGCTGTGGCTCCCTGTAGGGTGGAAGAAAATACTCCTTGTGGGCAGAGGAATGCTGGTGTGGCACCCACAGCTGTGGGGAGACGCATTCCATCCTTTCTGAAATACAGAGGAATATAAGAATCCAAGGGACAGCTGGAGCCTGATTTTTACAGGTGGAAAGGGAGCATTGTACTTTTTACCATAGCTGCAGAGGGCTGGAAGTAAATTGAACTCAAAAGCTTAATCTGGTTTTAACAAGCAAGGAGAGTGGGGATGGGATGGGATGGGATGGGATGGGATGGGATGGGATGGGATGGGATGGGATGGGATGGGGATTGTCCCAGGAGTTGAAAAGCACTCTCTGGGAGCAGGGACTGACCTCAGCTCACCTTGCCACACACACAGGGGGTTTATGTGTCAGCCCCAGAGCTAATCCACCTCCCTGCGGTGCTGTGCCACTCAGTGGTTTTTCATCCAGCTCCAAACTGGGCTGGGGGCTGGGTGCTGGGCAGCCTCCTAGTCTGGGATAACCCAGCCTGGTGAGCCACAGCCTGGCTGACACACCCAGACAGAAAAACTGCTAATTCCTCTGTGGATACTCTATTTTTTCTTCCTAGAGCTGATGCAGGTGCTCTCTAGAGTTCCCTGTGTGATGTGGGAGAAGGGAGGGCCAAGCACTCAAACACAGATGGGCAGGAGCACCAGGGTTGTCTCCAGCTCTGTACTAGGTATTTTCAGGGACCCCTGACACTCCATCTCTGTGGCTGCAGCTGCTATTTCCCCCCAGCCCAGGCAGGCAGAGGCCATTCAGAGCAGGCCTGTGCCTGAGGAGTGGTGCTTTGCTGAGCTGATGAGAAATCTGCTGTTGAACTGGAGGTGTTTGTAAGCATGCCTGCCTGGATTTGTAGGGGAACGCTGTAGAGCTGCTGTGCTATTGATTTACACATTACCTGGGCTTTGCAGGCTCGCTCCTCTTCCTTCCCATTCGCTCCAGGGCTCTGCTGGCACTTTGGCAGTGCTGATCCCTCCTTGCCTGGAGGGGAGTCGGGCTGTGGCTGCAGATGTCTCCCAGGTGAAGCTCAGGCCTTCAAGGCTCCTTTATGGACCTCTGAGCAGCACAGCTCTGTCCCAGCAAGGACATTTATTTTCCTCCTTTCAGGCTCAGTTTTCCTCTGTGCTGGTCCACAGGAGAGAGGGTACAGCCTCTGGAACCTCTCTGAACTATCACCTTACAGTTGTACACGGGCACAGCATTTTTTAAAGAAACTTCCAAGCTTCATCTTTTTCTGGGAGGTGGCATGTCTCAGGACATCACTAACAGGAGGTGTCATGAATGCTGATGGCCCAAAAGAGACCACCAAGAAGAAAATCCTTCCTCCAGAAGCTGTTTCAGCATCTCTTTCCGGGCAGCATTCCCTCCAGCCCTCACCCCTTGCCCTGCAGGAGGAGCTGGCAAAGCTGCTGAGCAGCTCAGGGCACTAAGCTGAATGGATAGACTTAATTCTGATGCCTGGAAACCTCCCAGCAGCTGGGACAGAGCGTGACCACTGCCTGCAGCAGGTCCCCAGAGCTGTCACTGCCCTGTCCCCGAGCCTTGGGGTTGGGTGTTTCACCCAGTGCCACAGCTGCAGGGGTGACCCAGCCCCACAGACCCATCCAGGTGAGCCCTGTGCTTCCATCAACAAGGTCAGACTCTGCTGGGCAGCAGTTAAACACGTGGATGGTGGCTACAAAATCCCCTCCTATTTTTCTGACCATGTTTCCCATCTCACTGGGTTGGGTGTGACACCACAGGACATGGATTGTTGTTCTCTTCCCACTCAGCTTTGGGCACTCTGTGGCAGTCTCAGAGGGCCCACCTGGGGCATGTTCAGGTGAAAAAGGAACATTTGGAGCACAGGGTGGAGAAACTGATTTTTCACTTCAGTGAGGGAAAAAGTAAATCCTCAGTGCTGGTGTGAAATGGCAGAGAAAAGGAGTTTCCTGGATTACAGGGAGAGAAATACCAATTATATTAAAACGGGGGGAAAATCAGGAAGGCTTTATCGGGACTATTCACTGACAAAATTTGCAGCTACAGGCTGTGTAGGAAAAGCCTCAGATTTGAATCCACAGCAATATTCTGGCTATAATAATCCTGTGGTATTCAGGCAAAACTCCTGTGGGGTCCAGTGGGAGCCTTGCTTGGGGCCTGAAGGATTTACCTTATCACTCTTTTGAAAACGTTAAAGAATTTAAGCCCCCCAGCTGCCTTGCCCAGAGGAAGATCCTGTGCATGGCAATGCTGAGCCTGTGTGCCACAGCGAGAGGCAGCACTGTGTCCCCGCAGAGGTGCTGGGCTTTTCCCTTTGTCCTTCCCCCCTCGCTGTGCAGAGGGATGAAAGGCAGAGCCTGTAAAGTTTCTCACACTGCTGGCTGTCAGCTCTTTTTCCTCCCCTGTGTCCTTTGTGCCTGGCTGGGCTGTGAGCCCTCTGCTCCTGGCTGTCCCTCGCTGCTCGGCCAGGGTGACAAGTGGCCCGTGCAGGGGCACTGGAGGAGGGTTCCTGGGACATGCCACACTTTGTGAGCAGTGGCCCTGCCATGTGTGACCCCCCATGGGCTGCAGTGCCCACTGTGAGCTGCACAGGTGCTGTGTGACGTGGGGGGGGTGAAGCTTTTTGGACAGCAGTGGGGACCAAAGTGTCCCCCCAGGACTGTGCCTGACTGCACCATGAGCACCTGCTCTCCCAGCTCTTTGCACAGGGATTTTAAATACATTTAAATTCGTGCTACAAAAGGTGGTCCCTAGTGACAGCACCCAGTGTCACTTTCCACTTCCCAGGCCAGTGAGAGTCAGTTTTCCATGTGCTGCTCCATGCCAGGGCTGTTTGTCCCTCACAGCTGTGGTGTGGGAGGTACTCCAGGCACCACAAAGGACAGAGACTTAAAAGAAATTATTAATAACCTCTATCTGTTTTCTGGCTGCTGCAGTTCTTTTTGGGCCTGATCTCTTTCCTACATCACCTGAGTTTTACCGCTGAGGCAACCAGATTGATAAAAACCCCTCTGCAAGGTTGTTTAAGCCCAGAATTAAGTGGAATAAGGAGAAGTGTTGGGAAGCAGCAGTCATTGATTTTCAGGACCTGCACTTCGCAATCCATGATGGGGAGAGGAGCTGGCCCTGGTGTGCTGTGACCCTGCAGTGCATGGGCTGTGCTGGTGTGGGTGCAGCTCCTCACCAAAGCATGTTCCTGCTTGGAAAACAGCACCCTCTGGGAATCTGGAGACCAAAGGGCATCCTGATCTAGAAGGAGCTCAGGTAAGGAGCCCCTGGGGACTTGCTGGAAAATCAGAGATGAGAAGTACACACCAGGCTGCTCAAAGCACTGGGACAGGACCAGCTGCTGCAGAGGATGCTCCTGCTTCAAGAAAAGGATGGGGAAAAAATGGTGATGGTGGAGAAAAGGGAAATTCTTTATATGCTCAGACAACCCTGGGACTGTGTCCTGAAGGATAAGCCCCTGTAACCCACACAATATTTTTTCTCTTGTTCTTCAGGTGGCTGTGGCTCCCCTCACCATCAATCTGAGCCTCTGATCAGCCTGAGCCCTGCACCACTGAGGCCTTGGAGATAATTTGTGGCAGCATCTTCTGGAGGTTAATGACATGTTGTGGGAAGTGGTCACTTTGAAATTCACTGCTATCTGATTTCACTTCATATCCTCTTGGCTTTGTGCTGCTGCAAAAACCAGCCCCCAGTTGCTCACTGCAACAGCATCTGGCCTTCCCCTCATTATTAACGTTTTTTTTTTTTTTTTTTTTTCTTTTTTTTTTTTTTTTTTTTTCTTTTTTTTTTTTTTTTTTTTTCTTTTTTTTTTTTTTTTTTTTTCCTGTTGTGGGGTTCTTTTCCCTTCCTAGTAATTGGTGCTGGGTTGCTGGGGGGAAGCCATCTGCGTGACTGGGGAGATTTGGGGAGATTTAGAGAGTCAGTAACAGAAGGGATGTTATCAGAGTCTGGTACTTTAGGAGACTGTGGTAATCCAAAGCTGATTACAGCTGGGCTGGTGCAGCAGGAAATTCGGGACATATTGGACACTGACACTTCCCAGGAGCATCAAGCAGTGCAGGGCTGTCTGGGCACACTGGGCAGGGAGGGCTCCACTCCCTGTTTGCATGGAGGGGGACAAATAGTGACCCTTTCCTTCTGAGATGGTGGCTGGGGAGAAAGGAGATAAAAAGGAACAAAGGGAGGTGAAAAGCACAAAAGCTCTGCTCTCTCTGGGCACATGGCTGTGAGGGTGAACACATCCACAGCCAGCTCACATTCCCCCGCTGTGACAAAATCCCCATCCAGGGCTGCTCCCCGTGGACATGGGTCAGGCACAAACAACACTCCCAAGCCAGTAAATCCATGCTCTCAGTCTGGGCTGTGCTGCTGTGCTGGCCCTGGTGAGTGATGCAGCCCGAGCACCCCCAGCACACAGATCACTGCTGCCTCTGGGATTTATCCCCGCCAGGGCACCCGGCCTTCTCTTGCTTCTGTTGGGCTATAGTAACAAATATCCAGGGTTCGACCACCTCCAGTCCCACAAATACACGCCAAGGGGAGTTGCACTGGTGCTGTGCACGGCAGAGGGGTTTGGGTGAGCCCTGAGGCTGCTGGGCTGTGCTGGGGCTGGGGGATGCTCTGTGCAGCCCCTCAGGGAGGCTGTGCCCCAGCCCAGCCCACAGCCTGGCCACAAAGGATGCTGCACTCCAGTCTGGCATGGCACACAGGCTCAGTGTGGAGATGGAGAGCTCTGCCCTGGGTGCTCGGGAGGCTTTCCAAGTGCTCTGTGCTGGCTCCTGCATCTGCACAGAGGGGAAAGTGCAACACGGAGCTTTCACAGGAGATTAGGGACTCCCAGCGAGGCTCTTTCCCTCTCTGCTGGGAGGGGACAGCCCTGTGCTCAAGGGGGATGCAACAGATCACAGCTAATGGGGGCTGCTGGTGCTTTTGGGAGCAGAAAAAGGGCAATAAAGGGGGCATGTGCTGGCCTGTGCTGCTGCCTCCCCATGGGGGATATCTCATGGGAAAGGCTGCAGTGGGGCCAGCATGCAAGTGGGGTGTGAAAGGGTGTGGAGACCCCTGAGACACTCCTATCCCAGCCTCTGCCTAGCTCTTTTTTCAGGGTTTACTTTATTAATCCCCCTCAAGCACTGTGCCCTGGGGGGTCCCCCCTTGGTGCTGGCCGTGGCACCAGCCTTGGCAGCTCTGCGGGGTCTGCAGGAGGCCCTGCCCAGGCTGCCCTGCACCAAACCATCCTATCGATTGCCACTTTGATTCCTGCTGCTTTATTTACTTGCTCAGTAATAATTTGCTTAATAAAACCCTGCTATAGCGATTAGAAAGTGCCTAACCCTTTTGATTTCCAATTTCTTTCCCAGACCCAAAGACACTGGTGTTCCTACACTTCCCCTGAGAGCCTGGGATGTATAATTCATAATTTGGGGTTGCATGGGCTGGCCATTGCTTCTCATCAATAGGTACCAGTAGATAGGTACCATCTTGGGATGTTTAGGTGATTTGGGGAGATTCTGTCCTGGGAAACCCTCACTGCAAAGCTCAGGGGAAAAAAGGAACAACAATTCCTGAGACCCCAACAGGGAGCATGGGAATGAAAATTCAGCAAAAGCCATGATGCCCTCATGATGGGTCTTAATAGCCCATTTCTCATGTGAGCACCACTTGATTTAGGCAGCAATGTTCCATGGTGAGGAAAGCATCATCCTTCCCATTAGTGCAGCACCCAGCATGGCAGGGCCCTGGCTGTGGGCAAGCCAGCAGCGGAAAGATGAAATAATATCAATAAAAGGGAGCAAAAGTGGAGCTTGCCAGATGCAGCCACGCTGGGGGTTGTCAGGAAATGACAACACTGTGTGCAGCCTCCGTGAGAGATTAAAAAGTGTTTGGAAACTGTCCCCCTGAGTCTTTAGCCAGGAATGGGCAGTATGCAAATACAGCCAGTTAATCATTGCAAAATAGGACAGCGTTTCCAGGCACAGGAGGCAATTTTACTCTTTCATTATGCAGGCTCCTTGCTCTTAAATATATTGAGGAGAAATTTTTATTTTTTTTTTGGGGGGGGGGTGGGGGGGGAAGAAGTGAGCAGAAGTGAATGGAAGTGTTTGTACAGGGAGATGCCTTTGGAGACCTTCTCTGCTCCTGGGGGGATGGCAGCAGGGACCACCTGGGTTGTGCCAAAGGCTTCTTTGGGCTGGATGAAGGCAAGGATTTAGCCCCAGGTAGGGAGCTGGTACAAGCTTTATCCTGGCCTTATCTGCAGACCAGCTATAAACCCCGGGGGTGTCTGCAGCCATTTTTGGGGATGCCAGGCTGGGGACCCAGCTGAGTCCTGTGGGCAGGTTTGTGACTCTTCAATAAGGTCCCCTAAAAGTGTGTGAGCACGAGGCAGGGCAGCACACGCAGCTACACCCCCAGCCTGCGTCCCACTGACGGCAGTGATGTGGCACTTGCTCATCCCTCATTTTCTCATTTGGTATTTTTTTTCCTGAACTTTCCATCAGTGAAAGAAAAAAAAAAATCCTGTTTGGCTGTTCCAGTCTAATTTGGGATGAAAACGAAGCGCTGAACTGTTCCTGTGGCCCGCGGCGGTGTTTAGCAGCTCTATTAATACAGCTCCACGCACATTAATAGCGGCTGCCTGCCAGCAGAGAGCACCTGCGGCTGTGCCTCCGTCCCGCGGGTGTGGCTGTCCCGGTGCCATTCCGGGGTGTGGGATGTGGTGTTAGGGTGTGGGATGGCCTGTTGGGCTGTGGGATGCAGTGTTGGGCTGTGGGATGTGAAATGCAGAGCTGGGCTGTGAGATGTAGGATGCTGGATGCAGAGCTGGGCTGTGGGATGTGGGATGCTGGATGCAGAGCTGGGCTGTGGGATGCTGGATGCAGTGCTGGGCTCTGCGATGTGGGATGCAGTGCTGGGCTGTGGGATGTGGGATGCTGGATGCAGAGCTGGGCTGTGGGATGTGGGATGCTAGATGCAGAGCTGGGCTGTGGGATGTGGGATGCTGGATGCAGAGCTGCCCGCTCTCCAGGGCTCCCTGCCCGCTCTGTGGCTCCCGCCTCAGCGCCCACGGTACAGCAGGCAGGACCTGTGGCTCCGTACCGCCGGGACGGGACACAGCATCCCCTCCGAGCTCCCTTCCCAACATTCCGGGCCACAAGGTCTCCAAACACAGGGAGAACCCCGGGATGTGGTTGTTTTGGGGTTTTGGACTGTTTGCTGCCTCTAGATGGCACTGACCTAACGCGCACGGCTCAGGAGCGGTGTCTGACTTACATCTTTTTCCCTCCCTTGGGTTATTTTTGTTTTAGAATCCTGTAATAATGGATGTTCGGTTTCGGCAACGAGGTGCTGATTACAGAAATAATCGATGCCATTGAGAGAAAAGAGCCTGTCCGTGCCAGGTCCTTCCCTGCTCGCCTCCGGCGGGAGCCGGCGCTCAGATCCCTGCGGCCCCGGGAGAGCTGAGCAGGGACACGGGAGCAGAAGGGATGCTCGCCCCACGGGCAAGGAGAATTCCTTTCCTGGATGCCTCTTCCTTCCCTGAATGCTCGTCACACTGGTGTGGATAGGCGGCAGGGTCCTCGGCTCGGGCAGACATCCCTGTTCTGCTCGCGGTTATCCCTGGTAACAGCTTTGCTCTCTAAATCCCATTTTATGCTGATTTCCACATCCCTTGAGTCAGGCAGCGAGAATCTGCCTTAAACCCGGGAGCAACATGAGATCTGTGGAGCTCTAGGATGCTCCGTGGACCAAAGGCATGACAAGAGCAGAGGGAAAATTCCCAGCCCTGTTTTGCTTGCTGTGGAGGATGAAAAGCTCCAGTTTGGGTGGGAATGGGGTGCAAAGAACGTTTGGTCCCTGAGCAGCCCCATCCTGTCTCCTCCTGGGATATCTGTGTCCCCAGCACCCTCCTCTCCTGCAGGGATGGGAATGTGCATTACCCACGGGGTTGAACACGGAGGATGATTTTAAAAAGACACCCAGATTACGGGATGCTCCAGGGACCTTTAGCAGCTGGGGGCTACCAAAAGGAGGGTCGTGGCTTCAATTACCAGAGCCTGGTGGCATTGGTTGGGTCTGTCCATGGAGCAGGAGAGTCTCAGTCCCTCTCTGTCTCCCTTCCCTGTGGGACTGACCATGGCTCCAGCCGGGGTTCATTCCTTATCTGATGGAAGACAAAGCTCCCAGCATCACTCAGGCTGAAAGGCTCCTTTTGCTGCCTCCCAGGAAATAATCACATTTTCCATTGTGCTTTGCCTGGGTCCTTGGGGAATAATGAGAGAGGGAGAGCAGGGATGGGGCTGCTCAGGGCCAGTGCCTTGCAATGGAGCTGCTCTCCAAAGTGTCTGTCAGGGATCCTGTGGGGATAAGGAAGGGTTAATGGGCTGACCCACAATATTCATCTGTAGATATTTGAAAATTGGTGTGTTTTCCTGCAGAACTTGCTGGACAGCTTGAAAGAGGGTATTGTGTATATATTTCTATGTATATTAATATATATTTGTATTTCTTAATATATCTGACATAACCTGCCTAAGGGACAGTATGGCATTATTTAAGCTTTATTTAAAGGACAAGTTAGGGGAGATTTCTGGAAAATTTAGGCTATTCCCCACGCAGCAAGGGAGGGGAATATTGAATTCCCTCCTTTCCAGCACAAATTGGCAAATGCATATTGCTTGAGAAGGAGGGAATACAATGTGGTCAGGAAACTTGTCTAAGGCAGGAGGCAGCTCTGCTCCCAGGGACTGCCACACTCGCTGCCCTGATTTCTCAGAGATGTCTGTGTCACTGTGCCCGGGTCCCTGGCTGGGATGGGTGCCTGCAGCAGCTTTCCCAACACACCTGGCAAAAAGCAAATTCAGACCTCTGGTCGTGCCCATAGTTGTGTGTGTGGTGTTGTGTGGGGAGGACTTCCCAGAGTGAGAAGCAGTGGTGGGTGCTTAAATATACTGATATAGGAAAGTTAAAAACTACACATGGCTTGTGAGATGTCTGTGTCCTTTCCTCTAGGAGGGAAGGATGGGGACCAGCACATTCCCATCTCTGAGCCAGAATTGCCCTGGAAAATAAATCCTCCCTTGGGAATGGGTTGCTGCCAATCCCATGTGTCCTGAAGTGAAAGATCTGTGCAGATTACATGAACACCTCCTGATTTCTGACCTCATCTCATGCACTTTGAGGAGGTCTGATTTATTTATTTATTTATTTTTTTATTTATTTATTTGGCTCTTGGAACTGGCATTATTGCTTCCAGCAAGAAAGAATCACTGAAATGGACATTTTCAAGGAGATTTTGGAAAGAGTCATAATGTCTTTGAAAGCAAGATGGATGTTTGGTTTGGATGAAGGCTCATAAATTGTCTGGGGAAAGGGGGCATCTACTGGGAAATATGAATGTGGGTAAAACATTTGCACAATCTTCTCTTTGCAGAGTTATCAAAGCTTCCAGAAATGTTGCTTTTAAGACTTGCAGTGTGTATTTAACACTTTATTCAGCAAATCTTTTTGTCTTTTATTCTTATTTGCTAAGTAGTTGGCTTGTTTGGGAAGCTCAGGAGGGAAGGGGTGGGTTTGGTGCATCTCCTCTTGCAAGGGATATGGAACTCAAGGCCCTCTTCTGGTCCTGATAAGATCCTGTTTGCCCTCGTGAGTTCCAGCTCTGATTTTTCTTCCCCCTGAAGAAAAACTCACAGACATGATGAGCAAAACCCTCACATTTTCTTCTTTTCTTTGCCCCAGATTGTGCAGGTTTTGGGGCAGGATGGCAATGGGGATTGCTACATATCTCTGGGAAGGAGTGAGTGAGGTCCAGTGCCCTGAATTCACACAGAGAATACAAATCCTTGAGCCACAGAGAGATTAGGATGAGGCAAACCAATGTGGAGCATTCATAACGAATAGTAAATAAGCTAATGGGGGCTGGCTGTCTGCACAGGTATAGAGCTTCATCAGGAGGCAACAGTGACATCCTGATAATGGCTTGCATTTAATAACAGGATTTAACATCCCTGTAAAGGGAGCAGGCAGGCAGTTCCTGTCAGGACCACGAGACAGAGCTCCCTTGTATTACACTTCCACAAATCACTTGTGAAATTGGGGCAGGCAGTGGCAGAAAGAGATGTTCTCGCTTCCCCCTTCCTGGCCAGAGCAGGAACCACTGCCATGGGAGGGTGGGGGACAAGAGGTGGCTGTGGTGGGCTTTGGGGGGCGAGTCCCTCTGGGGGATTGCCCTGACCCACACACAAATGGTGGCCATAGGAACTGGGGCTGGGGCTTTCTGAGGCAGAGCCTCCCTGGGTCTGTGCATCCTTGCACGGGGATGCTCTCTGGGGATTCTCTTGGGCCCATTCCCAGGCTGCACGACTGAAACCTCCCGTGCAGCCAAAGCCAGAGCTCCATGCTTTGCTCTGCCGTAATTCCAGAGTGCACACCCCATTCCAGCCCACCCACACCCTGGGATGATCTCCCAGCCCTGCTTCCCTGGAAGCTCGGCACGCTCTGGATGTGGAGACATCCTCGGGGAGCCTGGAGGTGGGTGGGCTGTGTGTCATCTTCCCAAATCCCCGCTCAGACCCTCCTGGGGAGCCGCGCGCCGGGCGGGCACACGCTGCAAGGCCGTTCGTGGGCTCTGTCAAAGGGGGCTGTGAGACCATGGTAACCACAGGGATGGAACTTGATTAGCTGGGGTTGTGATCAATAATTAATGCTGGTTATTTATTATTTGTTAAGTGCCGACACTGTGCTCGCTTCCCAGTCCCCCCAGTGGATCTCCAGCCTTGCTCGGTGTCCCTGGGTTGCATTTTTATGCTGCTCAAGGGTCACAAAAGATTTCAAAGAAAGAATATTTTAAAAAATGTAATCCTTTGTGTGGAGAGAACAGAAGCATGCAGCCACTGTAGAATTTGCTGTAACTGGGGAAAAAATTTTATCTTCTTTTTCCTCACAGTTTGATTTTAGGGCAGCTCTCAGGCATCTCAGGATGCAATAATCTGCGGGTCAGAAGCTGGTGTGGGGGTAGTGCAGGTTCACATGAAGCCAGAGCTGTGCCAAGTGCACCACAGCAAAGAGAAGTGAGAGGCAATGCAGCCGGATTTGAAGAGATTTGAATTATTCAGTTGGCTGGGTCATGGGCAGATCATGCCACTTGTGGCATCTCTGGAGCCTGAGAGCTGCCATTCATGCCAGGGCAGAGGGTGGGGAGGGCCCTGGGCTTTCCTGGAGCTCTGTGGTCCTCACTGTCAGCTTGCAGGGGGTGTGGGCAGGGGGAGAGGTGGTTTTATCTCTCAGGAGAGAGGGGGCTGTGCCTTGACTTTGTACAACATCAAGTAATTAAACAAGGAGAGGGAAACTCTCCAGTGGGATGGAGAGAGAGGTGGTGGGGCAGCAGGACAAACCATGGGTTCAGGAGATGCAGGGTGTGCAATAATTTGGACCCTCTGAAAAGCAGCTGTGGGCGGGGAGGGAGGGGCTGCACTCTGCCTGCCCAGCTCTGCCCTCCCCAGGCAAGGGGCTGCTCCCTGCACCCCTCACAGGGTGACCTCAC
Source organism: Onychostruthus taczanowskii (assembly GCF_017590055.1). NCBI lineage: Eukaryota > Metazoa > Chordata > Aves > Passeriformes > Passeridae > Onychostruthus > Onychostruthus taczanowskii. The sequence continues at coordinate 2,289,514 of NW_024503680.1, read as the reverse complement.
TGTGCTGGGCACCATCACCTTCCTCCTCAACCATCGGGGGAAACAGCACTGGGTTTTATCAAGGGGAAAAGGAAAAAAGCTGGGATTTGGGAAAATATCACAAGTGATTTTCAGGAGTTTACAGACCACTTTCTAGAGGTTCCTTTAGGGATCTATAGGGCTTAGGACTGTGGACCACATTTATAGACCCTTCCCACAGATCCTTCAGTGTCCTGGGGGCAGCAATTTGTTGTGGGTGAGAGAGACAGGGAAATGCCTGTGGGGAATGTGGGCTGGTGGATCCTGTCCTACTTGAAGGTAGTGGCTTGTGTTTTATTTTAATGAACTTACCAGCCTCTTAAATCTAATTATATTTCTTGCTCTAGTGCTCCAAGAGATTAGAAAACCTCTTCTAATTTCTGACCTAGGTGTAATGCCAGTTGAATCCCCCCAGCAATGCAACCCTGGGGCCCCACAGAACCCACGGGAGCTCTGTGCATGATCTGCAGGGCAGGGTCACCCCACAGAGCCCCCAGCTCTCCCTGCTGGGCTCTATAGGGATTATGTGGGTCAAGGCTGTGCTCACTGGAGCCTCCATCCCTTTGCAAAGGCCTGGCTGCTCTTTGCCTGCCCCAAAAATCCCTCCCTGTCCCAATGCCCCACAAATTCAGCCAGGAATTCACCCTGGGCTCCTCCATGGTGACTGAAACTGGTGCGTGGATGAGCACGGAGTGGGTGTGATGGATGTGACCACGCGGCTCAGAACAAATGCACATCAGCTCCCACTGCTATTTGTTGCTGTCTGATGGCAACAAATCAAATTTTTAAACAAACTCCAGATACTCAATGGCCCTGTTGTTATCTTGCTGGTCCTGGTGACTTGGACAAATCACTTAAGCTTTGTGCTTTGGTTTATTAATTTTTTTCTTTTTTTCAGAAACCTTTGCTAGCATCCTGTCCCAGCCTTGTGTCACACAAAGCACAATGTGATTGTTGTTCTCCTCTCGCTAGAGACAGAGAGTTTGGGATGTACAGAGCTTTATGGAAACACTAGTTAATCCCTGTTTTGATGCAAAAAGGAAGGCAATGAAGGGTTAATGAACTCTCCCAAGAGAGATTAGTCTGGAATATTTAAGGTTTCTTTAGTCCCAACATTTATTAAAGGCTTTTTTTGTTGTTGTTTTATTGTTGTAATGCTCCATTCAAAGGAATCCCTCCTGGAGAATTCTTTCAATTTGGTCTCCAGCACAGAAATAAACTGGTTTATCTTAGATCTTTTAATATCATACTCAGGGCTTTTAATAAATGTGAGTTTCATCAGTGCCTTTTTTTAATTTTTTTTTTTAAACTGGTGAGATAATTTAATATTAACACATCACACCTTATCACCCAATAACACTTAGTCCCTGTAATCTTATGACAGACTAATTTCTGTAGCAACATCCCTTGTGTCAAATCTGCTCCATTCCATTACTACCCCGGCTGCTTGTGGAGCCTGGGTTGGTAATGAATATTCTGGCTTCTAAGCTTTTATCTAAGGATTATGAAATGAATTTGGAGTTTAGCTTGAGGGAGTTACAGCTTCATTTTGCCTAGTGGAACCTCCTTCACATCGTTGGAATAAATCGTGGAGGTTTCCATGCTAAAAATGTAAGATGGAGAATCAAAAATATATATGCTCAAAATTCCCTGATTGGGATGGGGTTTTACGTGTGGGATTTGAGAAAAAGGGTTAATTGAAAAGAGATCTGGGGAGACGGAGAAGTTGTGGGGAAGGGAAGAGTGGTGTTGTCTGTCTGTCTGTTCCAGGGCAGCCCTGGGAGCTGGGAGGAGGCAGAGGGGGGACCCTCACTCTTCCAGGTGGATCCTCTGCTCACCCCTGAGCCCCATCCCGCTGCACAGTGGGGTGTTGGTGCCTCTCCCCTCCTGCCTTCCTGTCTGTGACACTAACAGCTTTCACTTAATTTAATCTGTGCAGCTCACAGGGCTGAAGATGAGGTGAGCTCATTTGGCATAATTATCGGATGTGTCAGGAATGTGAAATCCCAGGCAGTGCAACTGTCCTGGAGCCATCACACCTCTGACAGCCTGTCTGCTGCTGATGCTGTGAGGATGGCAAATGCACCTGCTTCCTCAAGCAGAAAATAGACTGTTAAAAAAAGTGGTGAAGGCTAAACTGCTGTGGTGGGGTTTTTTATGTTTAGCATATGCTCTCTATCCCTGCTCTGTTCCCTCTCTGTGCTGCCAGCCTGGCTCTGGTGTGGTGCTGGATGATCAATGCCACCCATGCAGGCCATGGTGGTGGCAGGCAGGGGAATGGGGAGCCAGGGGACTGCTCTGGGCCCCTCTGTATCCCTCTGATCCCAGCTCTGATCACACGCTTGTGGCCGAGGTGTGGGTGCTCTTCCCGATGTGCAAAACTCTTCCTGGGATGGAGGCAGGGTGGGATGATGTGCTGTGGGTGCAATCAGCTCAGTCAGGGACTGGGCACCCGTGGCTGTCCCCATTCCCTCCTGCCTGTCCCAAGCAGCCCAGAGCCTGTCTGTGGGAAACTGCAGGCAGTGCTGCACTTTCACTGTACAGAGCAGGATGGGGCACAACCCATGGAGTGGGATGGCAGAATGTGGCTGCTGTGAGCAGAGGTGAGTGCCTGTTACATCCTTCTCTGATTTCTGCCTGGATCATTCCATTGCTCATTGGAAAATCCCATTTTTTTCCCCAGTAATCCCCTATCCCTGCTTTCCTGGCACACGCTCTAGAGCACTTGACAAACCCAAGACCTGAGTGGAGCAGCTCTGGTGGTTGGAGAGGAGCCGTTCACAGCTTTGGAGCAGATTTTCCCAGCCTCTCTGCCAGAGGTGCCACCAGCAAGGAAACCACCGCAGGGCCCTGGGATGGCTGGGTCAGCACTGGGCAGGTTCCAGGGATGTGCCCAGTGGATCACAGAGGGGAAGTGGGACGGACCTGGCTCAGCCCTGCCCACCTGCTGCCACCCCTCCCTTCCTCAATGAGCACGGAGTAATAAATTGGACAAAAAATAATTAACTTGCCATAAATTGGGTATTAGCATATGAATTAGAGTTTAACATATGAAAGGGCTTTTGATGGCGCATAAAATTAATATAGAAAATGACCGTAACAGAATAACAAATTACACTTCAGGAGCTGGCTCCCCTGAGCCTGGCTGACAATGTGATGGTGACACAGAGGTGCTGGGGAGGGGGAAAGGCTGGCACTGGGGCATTGTCTCTGACCCTCCAGTATTTGGTGCAGCCCCAAGCCTCAGGGATGCCTCTGCCCTGTTACTCTGGGGCTGAGGAAGTTTGTGCAGGTAAATTCCCCATTTGTCTTCTGACATTTCCTTGTTTATTTGGGCAAGTATATTGTTATTTTACTAGTGGTTAACCTGGGTGGTATTTTGCATTTGAGTTTTAAGTATTCTGACCATTCTGGCTGGCTGGCTCTCAGCTGTTTTGTTAATATATTAGGGACAGGGAGAATTTAAGACAGAGGTTGAGGCATGTTGTGATATTGTTAAAAATTATCTGCAAGGAAATTACTATTCACAAAGAAAAAGTTTTCTGGGATAGAGTTCAGCTGGTAAAGACTGGCCATTTATTTTGTGAGGAGGAAAAAGAAAACCAAGCTTTAATTAGAATACGGGATTTATGAACACAATTAGCTGTAGTTGGGGGAACCGATCTCCATGAGCTGCCATGGCCTCTGTGTGCATGCTACTGGATCAACCCAACTGCAAACCCCAGGTCGTGGCTTAAATTGCTTTTAAGTGTAAAGTCAAGACATTTCACCTTTTGCTTAGAGCAAGAGAACCCAGCTTGTGAAGAGTGGCTCACTGAAATGCCTTAGTGTGTCTCCATGCCTTCAGGCATCACCCAGTGCAGGAGGTCTAGAAAATACCAGTTGGAAAGATTGAAGATTTGACAGAGACGAGGCTTAGATGAGAGGTTAGAAAGAAATTGTTCCCTGTGAGGGTGGGCAGGCCCTGGCACAGGGTGCCCAGAGCAGCTGTGGCTGCCCCCGGATCCCTGGAAGTGTCCAAGGCCAGGTTGGACAGGGCTTGGAGCACCCTGGGATAGTGGAAGGTGTCCCTGCCATGGCAGGGGCGTTGGAACAAAGTGGTCTTTAAGGTCCCTTCCAACCCATGCTATTTTATGATTCTATGATATTTTATATCTCCAAGGAAACTCTTGGATTTCATAACCCTTCAAAGTTCTCTGCCACATTTCCCTTGCAGGGCACTGGGGATGGCACTGCCCTCGAAATCCCTGCACACATCAGCCTCTGTCCAGCACTGCCTGCGGGATGTTCAAAGCCTTCCACGCTGGCCTGGGTCTGCTCCAGATCTTGAGTAGTCACAGAATTACAGAATGCTTTGGGTTCAAAGGGTTTAAATTCTGAGGAACAGCCTCATTCCAGCCCCTTGCTGTGGGCAGGGACACCTTCCACCAGCCAAGTTGCTCAGGGCCTGGCTTTGAACACTTTCAGGGATGAGGAGTGCACAACCTCTCTGGACAACCTGTTCCATGGCTTCATGGCTGTCCCTTTTCTTTGGGTTTGGGTTTGGTTTTTTTTTTGCCTTTTTATTCTGTGAGCAGATTCCCTGTTGGCTGTGGATGTGCCTGAGACAGTAACATAATTACACCTTCTCAGCTGCTGCCTGTAAATGCTCTTGCCATGAGTGCCAATTAAAATAAATGCAGATTATTGGGAATTTAGAGGATAAACAAATCTCTTTTTGTCTAAATATCAGCCTGGGTTCTGGGGCCATTAGGGTGTTTTGCATTAGTGTCTGCATTTGCTCTGGCAGGGAAAGGGCCTCAGCCTTGTTACTGGAGCAGGGAGCTGTCATGGCCCAGGGTTTTTTTTTTGGGATGGATTCTGCAACCAAGAGAAATTGAGGGAGCACATTGCTGCCCTGAGCAGTGAGCTTTTTTTTGGATGGAGGAGCAGAGGGCTGCCTGCTCAGATGGGTCAGCAAACAAACAAGAATCTGAAGAGCTTGCTCTGAATTAATGGCCAGGCAGAGCAAGCCAGATAGAGACATCCAGCTCTGCCCCGAGGGTTAACTACCTGCTGCTGAAATACTAATTGCAGGGAATTGTGTCCATCAATTATGGCAAACAGGGTTTGCTTCCTGTGAGGGTGATGGGAGAGAGAGAGGGAGGGAGAAGCCCTGATCATCTAAACGAGCTTTTTGCTCATCATCTCACATCTCCAGGGAATGGTAAGGAGTGGGACATGAGCTTCTCCCACCAGCCTGTAGCTAGCAGGTCCTCAGGAATCCAGAGCACCCCTTTGCTCATGCTGTTTCATTTTCGTGGTCCCTAGCTGGCCCTGAAGGCTCGAGGTACCCATGGCCACCAGAGGCTGCTTTTCCTGGGAATGCCTGTGATCACTGTGGAAATCACCACCACTGTGTCCCTCAATGGCTTTTTGAGGGTCTGTATTAACAGTGGAACCATGTCCTGCCAGCACTGAGGTGGGATCATCCAACAGGCTGGGTTAAATCTTTCCTCCAGGCAACAATTTTAATTGCAGTACTGTGATAGTACTAATAAAAAGAGGGATTTCACACTCTCTCCGGCTTTAGAAATCTATTGTTCAGCCTGTTTACCTCCCTTTTTGTTCTGAGAAATGCTTAATTGTCTCCTTGGACAAGGCTGTCCTTTAAATTATACTAAATTGGTGGTAATTTATGTAGCGGTTTTTTGCTTCGCACAATAGCAATTTTCTCTTTACAGACATTGCTTTTGGGGCTGTTCAGCTGTGTGCCTCAGCAGTCCTGGAGGGAGCAGGGTAACCCCAGAGCCACAACTCTGTACCCCGAGGTGGCTCTTGGGACCTGATCCCTTTGTTGTTCCCAAGTGCCTTCAGATTTCTGGGAAAACTTCTGGCATCTTCGCTTTATTTGCAAGGAAGAAGGAGCAGGCATCTTTCCCAGGTTATCCTTTTGTTACCTGCTTGTTCTGTTTTTCTAATCCCATAAATTGCCCGTGATGGAGCTATCAAAGCTCTGAGACCATCCTGGTGCCACTCAAATGCTGCAGCAAAGATTTCTTTCAGACTTTCAAGCCATTCCTCTGCTTGATTTGTTTCATAGATGTGCTGGGTAAAAGGTAAAAAAAATGTTAAAGACGACTAAAATTTTGTTCAGTGAAAAGTTACACAGCTGGGGAAAGTTCTAGAGCACTCACCACATGAGGAGTGACTGAGGGAACTGGGGGGGCTCAGCCTGGAGAAAAGGAGGCTCAGGGGGGACCTCATTGCTCTCTTCAACTCCCTGCCAGGAGGGTGAAGCCAGGCCAGGCTCAGTCTCTTCTCTCAGGTAACAAGCAGTAGGAGGAGAGGAAACAGCCTCAGGTTGTGCCAGGTGTGATTTAGATTGGAGATTAGTTAAAATCCCTTCACCAAAAGGGTGAAGGAACCAAAAGGCTTGTCAGGAACAGGCTGCCAGGGAAGTGGTGGAGTGGCCATCCCTGGAGGGATTGAAAAGTGTACAAGTGTGTACAAGTGACGTGCTGTAGGCACCAGCTCATCTTCCACGAGGTGATGCTGGTTATAAGGGGGGTCCTACTCCTGCAGATGCAGCCACTCCCCTGCTTAGACTCCAGGATGAAGCTGCTCTTGCTTTTTTTTCCTTTTATTTCTTTTTCCCCCTGACATTGGAGGAAATTTGAGCAGTGTCACAGGCCTTGTGGCTCTGTCACTTCCAAGCATGTCACCCACAATGGCATTTCTCTCCAGCCCGGCTCTCCCATGGCTGTGTGACCCCTCCCCTCCCTGCTGCCCCTGCCGTTCTGGGTGGGCAGAAGCTGCCTGGGGCACAGGGCTGCTTTGATCAAAGGCAGCCTTATCCATTCCCGAGACAGGCGCATCCCGGGAGATGCAGGGATGAGGGCAACATCGGGGCTGCCTCCCGCCCTCCCTCCTCCTGCCTTTGGGGACCAGGGGCTGTGCTTGGAGGCACCTGGAGTGCCCCAACCCTCCTGCCAGGTGAGCAGCCTGTCCCAACTCGCCAGCCTCCCCTTGCTGTCCCTGCACCAACCTGGCTGGCAGCTCTGTCCCTTTTTGTCTCAGGGCCCTCAGGATGTCTCAGGACAAATGCCCAGGGTGATGCTGTCAGCATGGGGCTGATCAGGCTGGCAGCCAGGAGCACGCTGGGCTGGAGGAGGCTTGTGAGAAATTCAGTTAATCCTGCTGTCACCGGTGCCAGCAGAGCCCAAGCGCCTGTGCCAGCTGTGCCACTCTGACACATCTACACGGTGGACAAAACCTCACTGGGAATGGGGTGCAAAACTCATTGCTGCTGGGACAGGACTCCGCTGGCATCGCTGAGGTGACCGATTGCTTTTTTGGGTGTCTGGTACCGTGGGTGGCCAGCGGGGAGCGTGGCAAGGAAAGGAGGACGGGATCACACCCTGCCCGCAGCAGCATTCGCTCAGCCCCTGACCTTTTGTACAGCTCATTAACAACACACTGAAGAGAAGGAGGGCAGAGCCATTACAGAGCAATTTATATGTAAATGCCCAAAGTACCAAAAAAGAGCAACCCCACCGCCATTCATTAGGGGGAAAAAAAATATTGAATTTTCTTTTGTATGTGTCTATGTTTGTTGGGAATTTTTTGGTTTTCATTTTGACAAGATAGAGTACACTGTCAAACCTCCCGTTTGGCTTCTTGATTCTCCATTGCATCCTTGCTGCATCCAGGCAGAGGTTAGGGCTGGGCTCTCTCCTGTCTGGGGAATGAGACAGGGAGGCTTTGGTCTCTGGGACCCCAATAACCTTTGGAGACTGTCATTCCTTCTCTGCTGCCCACCTGGGACACCCACACAAGTCCCCAGTGAGCGGCTGTGTTGTTCCCACAGGAATGTAGGTGACAAAGGTCTTCCCACAGCCTACATCAAGGGCCTCACTTCTCCTTGGAAATCCAGAAACTTTGTCCTAGAGGCATTTCCAAGAAAAGCGAGTTTACCTTTAGCCAAACCCTGCATTCTCTCTGCTGTGAGGTTTTACCCTCAGCTGAGGGCTGCTGCTGCCAGCAGCAATAGAGACAAGGTAAAACACATGTATAAATTCTTAATCAAACCGTGATCTGTAATGGCCCCGAGTAGTACTGCTGGTGCTGCTGGAAAGCGCGTGCAGCTGTCTCTGCTCATCTGAAGAATGAGCTGATGCTCCTCTCCTGGAGCTGTGCTGGCTCTTGTCAAGCTGAGACCATACACAGGTGAGTTTGGGGTGTCCCTGGATCCAGCTGAAGGGCTGGGAAAGGCCTTGTTTGTCTTGTGAGCCCGGATGTAGTTTGATTGGAGGCAGAAAAGACTCAGCAAAGAGCATTTCTGGGCTCGAATGCAAAGTGGAAGACCTGCCTGCAAAGTGCCACCAGCGATCATGTCAGAATTCCAGATCCTTCTCCCAGCATCCCCCCATCCTGGCTCCTTCACAAAGCTGCCTGAGTCTGTGAAACCCTCCCTGACTCAGCTCTGCACCCTCAGCAGCCACCAGAGAGGGTGTCATGATGTGTGACCCTGCAGTGGAGGCACAGGGAGGTGTTTTGGCCTTGCTTATGCCCTTACCAGCCCATCCCCAGTGCAATATTTGGATTCTGGGGGCTTCCAGCTGGCTGCTGCTGTGTTTGTGGGGTAACCACAACACTACCCCAAGCTCAGCATTATGCAAATGAATATAAATACAAGACCCACCCCAATGACATAATGCTGGTGTTGGTGGCTTTGCTGGGTCTGGGCTCAAACACATTTCTGTCCTGCCTCTTGACACACAATGTCTGGAGATTTCCAAAGCACAAAAAATTTCCAGGGTTTCTTTCTGCAGCTGTGATAGGGAAAGCTATTGAAATGGGAGAGAGGGAAAAATGGAGAATAAGCAATGTTACAACATCACTATCAAATATGTAGGAGCCCATGTCCTGGCAGAGATGTGTTCATTACCTCACAAACCATTACCAGTGGATCAAACAAAAGAGCTCGCTCTGGGGTGCTTGTGCTCACGGCCAGACACCCAAAGCAGGTGCAGTGACAAAATCCATCCTTGGCCTTACCCCTTCCTCTGCACCAAATGTCAGTTTGCAGGTTTTTTACATCAGTGTTAGGATTGATCCTCAGCCTTGCAGTGAGGCAAAGAAATATAATCCCTTTCTCCTGGTCACCCACAAGGGGCTGAGTGTTGGCAGCTGCTGCAGAGCATGGGTTTGCAATGAGGCTCTCTCACCACTCTGGGGTTTGTTTGCTGCAGCTGCCTGGCCAGCCTGGGCCGAGCTTTTGGCTGTGTGTGCTGATGAGGTGTTATGGTGACCTGCAGCATCTCTGCCAGCAAACCATCACCACGGCCCTGGGGCTCTGCTTTAGAGCTCCTTCTCTGACCCCAGTGTGCTGAGAGCTGCAGCCAAGTAGAACCACTGGCAGGAGCTTCAAAAAACAACTCCATCTGCTGGGAAAAGTGATGATGAGCAAGTTTAAAAAGCTTCAGAACTGCTGTCCAGGTGTGCAGAGATGGGTGCTCTCACTGGAGCAGGACCAGGGGCTGCCACGGCCCCAATGTGAGCAGTGCCCAGATCTGGTGTGCTAATGAGTGATTTAATGAGGAACCACCTCAGCTGGCAGCTGTTGGTTGCCTGAAGGGACAGAAAACCTCACCCTGGTGTTTGCATCAGGCATTTTGCTGCTTCCTCATGTGCTTTGGTACTTCCATTTGGGAGTGGAGGGATGCCTGCCAGCTCCAGCAGGAATTGCTTTAGATTCTTGCCCACCCCTTTGCTTATCCAAAAGGAGTAACTGGGTGGGCTGGGGACTAAATCAGTGAGTTAATAATTGCACTAAAGGAGTAAAAGACCCAGCTTCCCAGTGACATGGGCAGCCTATTCTTTGTGTGCCTGTGTTTACCCTCAGTAACTGGCTGAGAAAAAATCACCAGAGCTCAAAGAATCCATGCTAGCAAGGAGGCTCAGGGTAAAAGACTAAAAAAAAGGTAAAAGACTAAAATAATGCTATTTAATCATGTCATACAAGAAGCTGATAAAGGATAACGTAACAGAGATCTGACATGGTGAATTCAATCTGAATGTCAGACGCCACTTTTATGATATCCCTAATACATCTCCATTGAAGCAATATAAATATGATTATAAAATTTCATCTTAATCCTGAGGAGATAAAAATAATGCCTGCAGGCACAGGCTGTTGCTGTTTCTCCTGGCTGTTACTCCATGGGAAGCACTGTCTCATCCCTGCTGGGCACGTGCTTCCTGTCCCTGTAACTTCCACTGTGCTCAGGCAGAGTCCAGTTCAGCCCAGCTGCGTGGAGCATTCATTTTATCCTGGTTCCTGCTCCTATCCTGCTCCATGTCCCTGCTCCTGTTGGCTCTGGGGGTGTGTGGTGACCTCCTGCAGCACTGTCCCCTCCTTCATCCCTGCTGGGAGAGCTGAGCAGGATCCCAGGGCCACCCAGTCCCAGAAGGGAGAGGAGAAGCCCCCAGGGTGAACTTTTGTCTGCTCATTTGCTGAAGATCCGAAGTAGGATGTGTCCCCTGCTTGTTACCTCCTGGGGTATAACAATTAATCAGTCCTGGCTGTTATCTACCTGGGAATTAGCTAATTTCCTGAGGATTAACCTAATTGTCTAATTATTCATTATATTGTCTCTCCTCTGCTCCTCGTTCATTGTTTGGTTGTTTTATTTGTAAAATATCATTAGCCTCTTATTTGAAGGCATTAAAGAGATTTACTTTGTGGTTTTATTTTATAATGTATTTTTCTCTGAAAGTCCTTCCTGATCCAAACCTTTCCTGACAGACTGGGAACTTTGGCACTTCTGGTGGGTCATCTCCCCTGTGCCTCCATGAGAGACCTCTAATCCAATTTTGTCCCTGTGTTCACCTTGCCTGACTTCTGAGAAAAGGTCACACCACAGAAAGGATGTGCCTCTAGAGAAGCTGCTCTATGAGACAACTCCTTGAGAGGAGTTTTAGGGCTAGGACATAAGTGTGATTTTCTCCATCAATGGGTACTTTAGTTTGAGTTTTAGTCCCTACCTCTAAAAAACCACCTGCTCCTGACTCTGGGAAGTGGTTGTGTCAACACCTGGGTCTTTGTTCACAGGGCACACACTTGTCACCCCCACAAAAGCCCTAAACCAAAAAGAAATCACCTCTGGAGCAGTCTTTTGTGACTTTTGGTGAAGTTTGTAAATGCAGAAATGGATTCTCCTTCCCCTTTTCCACCTACCTTTGCAGAAGGACTTAGATGATCTTTTAAAGAAGGGGACAATTGCTGAGGCTTCCCAGCTAGTGTAAGCTTCAACCAGTCACCTCCAGTTAGATCCTACCAGCTGGTGCAAGCTCCGCTTGGTTTTTCCATCCTTCAGAAGTGTGCAGGGAGCCAGAGTAAAGTTTGGATTGGGGCTGAAACAGCCTTGGATGTGTCCAAAGTAAAAATAAGTTAAAATATGCCTTCCTTGGTGAAAAAGGAGTGCTTGCTCTTTCCTTTCCACTTTGGTACTAGAGCAGGAGCCAGTGTCAGGGGGACAGTCTGGCAAAGCTCTGCTGTCACTCAGGCAGAAAGCAGCTGAGTCCCTGCAGATAATAATCCTCTATTGATTTTTGCCTTGTTTTTACAATCTTTAGAGAATTTTCACTAAGCAGAATGAGAAAAATCTTCTGATCCCCCAGAGGGTTCTCATGTTCTCTCGAGGAAATAACAACAAATGAACAAAAAAACAAAGCAGAAAAATCAAACCCATGTGTAAACCATAAATAATGGGGGAGAGCTGGCTGAGAGCACTTTGATGTTCAAATGCATCAGTTACATGATTTGGTTCTTTTCCTCAGAATTTTCCTGTACTTTCCTAACTTCTCATAAGCAGATTTTCAGTACCAGGCATTGTTCCTCCACAGTCCATCAGCATTCCCATCCCTGCCTAGAGGAGCATGAGCTGGGCTGGGCACAGGTGGGTTTGTTGTCAGAGGCTTTTGGGGATCATTCCTCTGGGAAAATTCTGTCTGATAAGGTCTTATCTATGCATTAAGGAATTCCCAAAATGCATGAGTGTGTTTGTGTGTTGGCTCACCATGTGTGTCCATGCCTGGCTTGGGGCTCAGGGTTGGTGGAGGCTGAGTTTGTGCCCATGCTGTGGTTGTCCATGAGGCTTTTTGTGGCCTGGAGGTGACTCTTCAGAGTTCCCTGTGGCACTGGGAAGGGCTGTGTGTGTACATAGAATCAGAGAATAGTTTGGCTTGGAAGGGACTTCAAATCCATCTTGTTCTACCCCCTGCCATACGCAGGGATGCCACCACTATCCCAGGGTGTTCCAAGCCCTGTCCACCCTGACTTTCAACATTTCCAGGGATCCAGGGGCATCCACAGCTTCTCTGGGCACTCTGTGCCAGGGCCTCACAGCCTTCTACATGTGTGTGCACACACATGTGTACTTGGGGACGGGGTCTGCACACCTCATCCCAGCACAGCCTTTGGAAGAGGTGCCAATTCCAAGAGCTGGCAGCACTCGTCTGCTGCTCATAGGTGCCTGCTGGCTCACACAACTGAAAAGATTATGACATTCAAAAGAAATAATTTATAAACAGCAGATGTTTCATAAACTGTGATTAAAAAAACCCAACAACACAACAGCCAGAACACCAGCCTGCCCCTGAGTGCCTTGGCTTAGGAACAGGTATCTGGACAGAGCAGCTGCTGGGAATGCCAGGGGAGGTCAGAGCAGACCTGAGGCACCCATGATGCTGAATGCCTGATAAGAAATGTTGAAGTTATAGAAAGGGGGCATCTGAGGGAAATCAGACTCCTGCATTTTTATAAGAAACAGGGAAAAGGATGATATAATATGACTTCTATTATATTATATATTATATATTATATTTTATTATATTACATTAGGATATGTAAGGTGGGGAAGGGGGAAGGAGGAGGGGAAAACAAAAATGAAGATGCAGCAGAGCTGAGCCACCATGTGAAGAGTTTTGACAGTGAAGTCTGAGCAAAGCTGGAGCCCTTTGCAGCAGCAGCAGCAGCAGCACTGTGACCCTGTCCCCTGGCTCCCTGAGCTGGGCAGGGATGAGAGCAGGGCTGCTGCTGGGGCATGGGTCCTGACCAGGGAAGGGCCAGCAGAGCCTGACACTGCCATGTAGCCCTTTCCCAAGAGCCTTGTTGTTACAACTGTAAAAAATCCATTTCAACATCAAAGTTGGTTTTAATTTGAGCTTTCAGTCTCTTTGATTTCATTTTTTCTGCATCTGCTAAATAATGACAAGAGCACTTTCAGAAAATGCCCTTCAGTGCACTCTAATTTGTTTTTGGACTGTAATCATCCCCCCTTCTCTTCCTCTTCAAGACCTTTGGTTCCTGCAAACCCTGCCCAGGCAGCAGCCAGGAGGAGAAAGTGAACATCTCCTTGTGCTCCAGCAGATCCAGGCAGCTGGGGCACAGCTGCTGAATGGAAGCCTCTGTCCAGCTGTGGCTGCTGGGGACACATCTGCCACGGACTCCTTGGACCTGCTGCAGCTCAGCATCTCCCCCCAGTCCCACTCCTCTCCCAGAGTGTCTGTCAGGGACAGCTCCTTCCTTGCAGCCTTCCCTCCATCATCCCACAGATCTCCTGCACTTCCCCAGTTCTTGTCCCTGTCACACACAACCAGAGGACACCTTCTGCAGCCCCAACCGTGGTGGCCTTCAGCCTCCCTGGTAGGACGACACAGGTCTCCCTCAGGCATTGCAGGTATGTAACTCTCTGAAGGAGTTGGTCAATTCTTTCCCAGTTGGAAATCATTTTGGTCACCCCAGAAACTCTTTGGCAGAGATCCATGTCTCTTGACAAGCTTTCAGCAGCCTGCAGATTGTCCTCTGGGGTAGCCAGTGCTGTGGTTTCTCACCCACACCAGAAGTGTCTGCTCACCTTCTGGGTGAAGGTCTGGATAAGCAGCTATCTGCTATTACCACCTGAAAACTGCTAGGAAAGGTATAGAAACATGGAGTGAAGGAGGTCTCAGGAAGGATCCAGCCAGTTTCTCCTCAGGGAAGCTGGATCAGGTAAACCTGGCTGGCAGGAACCTGTCTCCACTGTGTAAGGGAGTTGACAAATGGGGTAAGTGCCAGCCAGAACCCTTAACTGGGCTCTCCATCTCTCACTGGCTAAAGGTGGATCTTCCATGGCTCCCAGTTTTGTGTTTGCCATGCCCTCAACACCACACTGACTGCCAGCACACTGTGTACACAGCACATTAAATCCAGGAAACACAACCCTCTGCAGCCCTAAGTTATTTGTTAAAGGCTGCCGAGAGCTGTTATTCTAGTTTGTGTCTCTTTTTAGGGTTTCTCTGTTTGTCCTGGTCTGGGAGCTGGGGGCACTGGGGCTCAGGTTCCCTGCTGGGTACCCACATCCATGCAGCACTGCAAAACCAGATGAAACCACTGTGGGCATCCTGAAAGTAGGGGGCCACACTCTGGTTTAGTAATAACTTGATCTCCCTGGACATCATCACATGCAGACAAGATTCAGAAAAGGCTCACAAAGGACCTTAGAAATCCTCCTAATTTTCCATCTTGGCATACCCCAGACCACAGGCGGAGCAGGCTGTGCATTTATAGGTGGTTCCTTCTTTCCTAGAAAAGCAGAGGCTTTATCCAGACCTCACCCTGTCTCATTCCCTGGGTCAGGGCTGAGGGCTCATGTCCATATTCATCACCTCTCATTTGTTCCCATTTCCATGGAAGAAGCGCTCTTTGGGGAGGTGCTGTGCCTTAGAGAGGGCTCACTCAGACAGGATCAGTGCTGTCACCATTACCTGCATCAGCCCAGAGCTTCCAGCTCACCCCACTCCCAAGGTGCTGTGTCCTTGTGGATGTGAATTTCTTTGGATCAAGGAGGAGGCTCAGTGTGAAGGTGTCTGTGCCAGCTGAGCACACGTGATGCCCATGTGAGGCTGTGCTTCGCTGAGCTCCTGCAGGAGCTCCACCAGCCACCCCAAAATACCTTCCCTGACAAGCCTCACTCTCCCCAGGAGCTGTCTTGTGGCCAAATAAAAACTTGAATATCTTCCGTAGAGAGTGAGGGCTCTAAAAGGTCAGCCATCCTTGGGGTTTGCTATCAATAAAGCTTCATTTAGGGACAGTGATTATCTGTCAGAGCAAAGGTCTGTCTGCCCCAGCACCCTCATCCTCAAAAGCAGCCAAGGAAAGGGGTAGAATTCAGGGTAAGCAGCAGCTGCACCTCCCCAGCCCACAGCAGCTCTCCCTGCCTGCAGCTCAGGCACTTTTCTTGAGGGGCTGTGGTTAATAATGTTGATAGACATTTTTCCCCATTAATTTGTCTAATTGCTTTTTGCATTTCTGGATATCCATTAGCTGGTCTCAGCCAAAGAAAGGTTAATGAATTAGAGCCCTTAAAAACACCCAAAGGGTTTTAACAGAAACAATTCTCCAAGCACAAATCTTCATGTTCTCACACTGTTAAGAGCTGCAGAATCATTGTGAGGGTGCTTGGTATAAGTATGGGAACCCCAGCCCTATCTTACCCATTTCCCAGCCCAGAGAAATTGGGGTGGTTTATCTGGCTCTGCCTGAAACCTGCCATTCACATTCCTCTTGTGTTCTGGGAGGATTTTTTAAAAAATACTTATTATTATTTTTTATGTTTTAATATTATTTTTATATTTATTTATTATTTATGTATTAATTCACGCTCTGTTAGAGGAGGAGGAACAGTTTGGATTTTTTTTGTTGTTGCAAATGTACAGCCTGAAAAACAACAGCTGCTTAATATGAATTAGTTTCATGGGACCCAGAAAGTGAAGGAGAGAAGAAATATAAAGGAATGAAATTTGGCACAAGTGCAAATGATCAGCATGAGGACAAACCGGCTGAAGGAGATGGGTCCAGAGGAGAGAGGTTTCAGCAATATGTGGTTTCAGTTGAAAGAGAGGTTTCAATCAGGATTTATGGCCATGGTGAAGGGTGGAGAGGGCTCTTCACTCTGCTCCCCTCATGCTGGACCAGCAGCACTGGTCACACTGGGACACATGGGTGGCTCTGGGTTGACAGCAGTGGCTGAGGAGCAGCAGAGTGATGTGCTCCTACCCAGGCATGACTCTGGGGACAGCTCTTTCAGGGAATGTACTGATAATTACTCAGCCTGGGGTTTTGTGGTGTAATTAGTGAGAGTAGGGTGCAATTAGCCACAGGGATCAAGCACAGGGGATCTCGAAGTGTCAGAGGAGCTTAGTGTTTTCCTGGAGCCTCCCATGGTGGTGGCTCTGGCAGCCTGGCCAAGCCCCAGGACTGTGAAGGACAACTTTCCTAGAGGTCTGCACTCCTTCCCAAGCTCTAACACCCTGACCAGCCTTACCTGGGACCAGGTGAGCCACCCACCTTCAGCCCTTAGTCAGGTGGTGTATTTCAGTTCAGTTTTCTCCTTTCTCTTGGTTAGGCTGTGTGGGTGCCTTACCTGGCCTTGCTCCTTGGCTCTGACTTCAGGGCTGGCCCCCAAAATTTGCTCTCCCTGCCCTCGGACTGAGGTCTCTTCCTCAGCAGAGCAATTCTTGCTGATTCAGCAATTCTTGCTGATTCTTGACACTTTATCTGCAGGTAGGTCAGCTTTTGTATAATTTTATTTGTACTTAATGTTTTTCATTAATGGAAGAGCTGATCTCATTTCTCCCTGAAATGGTCCTATTTGCAGCATGGACAGATGAGCAGTGAAATGTCAGTGCAGAACTTGAGGAGGGGGAATGTGTTGGGGTTTATGCAGGAGGAAGGGGTTGTTGCAAGGTCCATGTGTTAATGCCACAACTCGGGGAGCTGCCAGTGCCCTCAGGACCATTTCCAGGTGAGCAAAACTTGGTGTTGCTGCGCAGATCACACCCTGTGGGAGCTGGAAATTGTCCAGAGTAAAGAAATGCTTTCACACAGTTTCCCCCCCTACCCTTTCTGCTGTTCCCAGCACCTGAAGGCTGAGGGGTTTGTTGTGCCAGGCTGCTGCAAGATTTAGGACCTGATTTTCAGGTCTCAGAGCAAGACCTCACTGTGCTCCCAGCTGCTGGCAGGGTTTTAAGCAGGAGGGGCTGCCTGTGATATGTTCTGCTTCACAGCTACTGATGGGGCATGGAGGGAGGGGTGCAAGAAGTGAGGAAGCATGGAGTGCAAAAATAAGGCTGAAAGGAGGGGAGGGCAGAAGTGCTGGGAGCAGCTGGCAGTGGATTGTAATAAAATGACAAGAAGCTCCAAGACTTCAGCAGCTGCTTGGTACAACCAGCAACCCAACACATTTAATGAGATGCTGCCTGCTGGGAAGTGAAAGGGTTGGTTTCCATAAATAATTAGAATAATATACAGAAGACTGATCTACAGGGGACTCCAGTCCCCCACAGTTCTCACCTGGAACCTGACAGGACTTTATGTGAACTGCAGGGTGAGAGCAAGAGGCTCAGGATGAAGGGCAATGGCTGTGGGCATTGGGAGCATTGGGCCACAGGCCCCTGAAAATCAACACCAGCACTTTTCCCTGGAAACAAAACTCACCAGCCCAGGCTCCTGATGCCAGTTTGCAGGAGGCACTTGGGACTGTCAGGAGAGCCTGATTTGGATGTGGTGGAAGATTGGGTGAGGGAGATATTCTTCACCATTTGGAATTTCAGGAGGCAGCCTCCCACTCAGGGCCACAAGCCCGTGAAGAACAACACGGGCCCTTTTCCCTGGGAAAAAAACCTCCCCACCCCAGGTTCCTGATGCCAGTTTGCAGGGGGCCCTTGGGACAGTAAAAGCAGCCCAGGTTGGCAGTGGTGGCAGCATGGGACTGAGAGGCATCCTGTTCTCATTTCCCCTTGGGATGCCTTTTGCAGCTGCAGTGTGCCTGGAGCTCTAGGCTTTGTGGTTTTTCAGAATCCTAACCCTAGGTGTAACCCTAACCCTAATCCTAGGCAATAAAAGCAGCCTAGGGCTAGGGCTGGTTCCAGGGAAAAAGCAGTGGAGGAAGGCATGTCGTGGCAGTTTTGCATTCCCCTTGGGATGCCTTTTACAGTATGCTGCAGTATGCCTGGAGCCCTGTGCTTTGTGGTTTTCAAAACCCTAACCCTAGGCATAACCCTAACACTAACCCCAGGCAGTAAAAGCAGCCTGAGTTTGTGGTGATGGCAGCTTGGGTCTGAGAAGCATCCTGTGCTGTGCTGACCCTCAGCAGGCAGCCGTCCACTCAGGCCCACAGGCCCCTGAACACCCATGCCAGCCTTTTCCCTGGGAAGCAAAACTCACCAGCCCAGGTTCCTGGTGCCAGTTTGCAGGAGGGGCTTGGAAATCTTAAAGCAGCCAGAGATGGCAGTAGTGGCAGCTTGGGTCTGTACAGGCCACCAATTGTTGGCATCAGTGCTTAGCACCAATTGACAGTCATAACAGTAAGTCTGTTATCTTACTGTAAAACTTTCATACCTTCTCTCTGTGAGCTCCCACAGGCAGCTTCTCACAACACTGACTCTTTTTCTCTGTCTTCTGCATGGCCAGCTGACTCCTGCCTCCTCACAGTCTATCAAACAAACTCCAGCTCTCCTCTCAACTTGCTAACCCACTCTCCTATCCATCCTAACTGGATATAGCTGTGCCCTATTAAGGGCAGGGCTGTTCCTATTCTTTGGTAATTAGTACAGCTGCAACTTTTCAGGGGTGAGATTTCTTTCAGGACTATCTCTATTCTCCTAGTCCATCCTCCCACAGAGTGAGAGGAGCTGGAGACCAGTAATGGACCAACCAGGGCTCCTTGGCCTTAGCTCAGCAGCTGCTTTACTTACAGGTGCATCTGGCTGTAATTATTTCCATACAAAGTACTTGTTTTTAACTCACTTTTCCCATAGTTTCTCTCCAGCCTTACTGGTTTTGCTTCCCTGGGCAAGGGCAGGTGGCAATCCTCCTGCTTCTGCTTTTCCTAGAATGCTAATTTCCTGTGTGGAAATAATAGAGGTTTTTGCAGTCAGAGGATGGTTGGCAGGCTGTGTCATTCCCATTGCAAATGTGCTGTGGGCTGTCCTCCAGCAGCTGGGCAGCCACCAGAAAAGGCTCCTCCTTCATCTAAAATCCAGACAAATGCTCACAAAGGCTTCATCTTTAAGTTCACTAAGCATGAGGGAAAAGCTGTTTACATTCCTTTCCATGCTGAGGAAGGTGTTTCACCATGGAGAGCTCAAGCAGGGGGCAGGTAGGGTAGGTGTTATGAAGTTTTTGGGGTTGAGGGCAGCTTTGTACTGTGACCTGAGGTATTCTTGCCTCCCATCACTGGCCACAGGATCTCTGTGCTCTAAGGCAGCAGGAGAGAATTGCTGCTTTCCCAGGGTCTGCATGAGTGAGCTCCTAGGTGGCCACAGACTTGTTCTGTAGGGCTGGAGGGTTGGTTCTGCCCAAACTGAACCTGGAGTGAAGTAGGGCCCCCTCCTAAACCAAACTGAGCCCTGCCAACCTGCAGGTGTTCATCACAAACCAGTCTCAGGGGCATGAGCAGAATTTCTGTTGATCCAATTCTTTCACAGAATTCACAGGGGTGGTGACTCCACCACCTCCCCAGGCAGCCATTCCAGAACTTTATCACTCTTTCTGTAAAAAATTTCTTCCTAATATCCAACCTATATTTCCCTTGGTGCAGCTGCAGGCTGTGTGCTCTGGCTGTGTCAGTGCTGCTGGAGACAGAGCCCAGCCCCAGCTGAGCACAGGCACCTTTCAGGAGCTGTGCAGAGTGATGAGGGCACCCCTGAGTCTCCTTTTCTCCAGGCTGAGCACCCCCAGCTCCCTCAGTCTGGGGATCTCTCTGAGCTGCAGGAGCATCTGTGGCCCCACTGACGGGATGACAATGTTCCCTTCCACCCACCACGTCCCCCTCATTTGTTGTATTTTGAAAAGTGCTAGAGCAGCCTTAAAATAGATGGTAAAATAAAGAAAGTGCAAAAACCAGTTTAAAACATTTCTGCATAGTTTGTGCTATTTTTAGCTGTAATTTGATAAATGAATGTAGGTCAAAAAATGGGGGAGAGAGTTCACACTTTTTTTTGTATGAAATTTAAGAGAATTTTTGGAATACTGGAGCAGCTCAGGAAGGGACTAAGTAGGTGCTGAGCACAAAGTGTTTCTGCCTGAAGAGCAGATTCCTTGCATGGTGGGTAGGGCAAAAGAAATTTTTATTTCCTCCAAAATATTCCCCACTTTGGAATATCTACACAAAATACGTCAACCCCAAGTTTCCGCCCCACTTCTGGAGCTGGTGCAGTGGCACAAAGGGCATTTCCTGAGGTCTAAAACTCCAGTTTTGTTTATTCTCTGGATGTGGTGAGAGCACAGCTCCTTTTTAATTTTTTTTCTTTTTAAATGCACCAGGCCTGTGAGATGACTGCTGGAGGTGTGTGGGGGGGAAAAACACCTGGGTTATACAGATACAAAATCTAGTTCATTCTCCTGTCAAATGTCTCTGCTCCAAGACAAGTGTTTGAGGGCTGGGTGTATGTGGGAAGGGTTGGGGGAGATGGATAAACGTGAGTGATGAAGGTGAAGTGCTTTGAAATGGGACACAGACTTGACCTAGTCCCAGTTTTATCCTCTTCTAGCTTTGAGAAAGTTTTTCACCAGAATTTCTCTATGTCAGAATCCTTTGAAGGAGAAGAGGAAGCAGGAATAAGGGGATAAAGAGAGCAGTTGTGTGAGAGATATGTGTTTGGACAGAGATCTGAGCACCAAGAACAACATTCATGTACTTAAATGCTTTGGATCTGCTCAGCTCCCTCCTGTCAGCCCTTCAGGAGGCAGAGCACTGCTCTGGGCTGGATGGGTCCCTGCTGAGCAGCTGAACCCGTGGTGCTGAGCTGCCAAAGCTGCAGTGTCCAGGAGGGATGCTCTGTGCTCTGCCCCTTTCCCCCTCTCCTGCTTTGCCCCACTCTTTCTGCAAAGAAAATCCTGCCAAAATAACTTTCTTGTTGCAGTACTCAGTTACCTCCAGGACTCTTCCTCAGTGCTCTGCTGGCTTTCAGGCACATCCAAATGTAATTAATGTGTTCTAAATTAATCTTCAGCACACAGGGGAGCGAAAAGACACAACCTTCCCTGACTTTCTCCCAGTGCCCCATTCGTCCTAATGATGGTGTGGAACAGTAGGAGTGCAAGACAGAGCATTTAATATCCACCTGTGCATTCTGAAGGTGTGCTTGCAGCTCTCTGCAGGGCAGGATAATCACTGCACCGACTGCTGTGGGACTTGGCAGTGTGGGCAGGGATGGCTGGCACCTGCAGCTCCCTGATTTCCCCAGGCTGGAATGTCATTGCTGGGGCATTGAGGGAGCTCAGGTGCCCCCTCGGTCCCTGCTGGAATCCTGCTATCCCCTTCCTGCTGGGCTTGCTCAGGTGGGACTTGGTAAGGGACCATTACAGGGCTCAATGCAAGCTTCACCTGGTGCAGCACCTTGCACACCAGGAAACCAAAAGGCAGAAAAATTGTAACTTAAAAAGAAAAAAGGAAAAGTGTGTGGTGGCTGATGCAGTTCTTTTTCAGCCGCACTCACTATTAAATCACTGTTGTGATCAAACCCCAGTCAGAAGCTCAGCTCCCCCTCAGCTCTTCTCCCACTTCTTTCTGTTGGGATAGGGGAGAGAAGAATTGGGAGGGCAAAAGCGAAAAAGAACTTGTGGGCTGAGATAAAGACAGCATAACAAGGAAGGCAGAAGCTGTGCACACAAATAGAGAATGAATCAAAGAATTCATTCCAACAAGGAATGAATCCCCCACCCCACTTTCCATGAACTAGCAGGTGTTTAGCCACACCCAGGGCAGCACAGCTCTCCCACATGCAATGTTGACTTGGCAAGGCAAATACCACTGTTCCAGGTGTTCCCCTTTCCTTCTTCTCCCCAGCTTTACATGCTGAGCATGATGCCATATGACATGGGATATCCCTTGGTCCCAAGGGATCCCTTCTTGTGTACCCTGATTGTCCTCACTGTCGGGGTGGGATGAGGGACACAAAGGCCTTGACTGTTCAAGTCCTGCTCAGCAGTGACTAAAACATCCCTGAGTTACCCAAGCCAGCCCCACAGCAGCTACTGTGGAAAAGATAACCCCTATCAAGGCCAGACAAGCCCAGCAGACTGCCTGCTGGCACATGCAGTGCTTGGGAGGTCACTGAGAGCCTGTCCAGCCTGAGCCAGCCTCTGGTGCTGTGTAATGGCCCCAGGTCATGGCATCTCCTGTCTCTAGTGCCACAGCTGTGTCCCAGGCTGTCTGATGGCACTGGGGATGAAGCAGAGGACTTCGGGAAGTTTCAAGAGCAGCAGGTTTTTGTGTTGTCTCAGTCACATTTAAAAATATGGTCTCTGGCCATTTAAAAATATCTGGGTATTAGTGCCAGATATACTGAGTTGCTTGTGTGTGCAAATCATGAGTTTAATTATGCATTAACCTACATGAACCGCTTTTTATCTGGAAACATCCAAGTAGTTGGTGAGGGGAAGAGATGCTTTATTGTGATGGTATGGGAGGTGCAGAGCATCTCTGTGGGGCTGTGGATGCCTGTCCCCCACCCCAGGGGTGGTCAAGGCCTCTTCCCATGGGGCTGGATGAAGCCATTGTCCCCAGTGTGTGTGTGACAGCTGTGCTCTGCATTGCAAAAACTGCCCAAGCGAGGGCCAGGCTCCTCCTTGAAATCCCTGCCTTTGAATTCTTCCTTTTACTCCCCACCCAAAATGTTGTTCTCCCTTGAAAGGGTGTACAGATATGACAGTGCTTGTGTGTCTGCATTTGAGAAATCTGGTTTGAAATGTGCATGTCCAGGGTTTTCTGTGGATGCAGGCATGTATCATAGAATGGTTTGGGTTTGAAGGGACCTTAAATATCATCTTGTTCCAACCCCTTTGCCATGAGCAGGGATCTAATCATGAGATGAGGTTGCTCAGGGCCCCATCCAAACTGGCCTTGTTGAATAGTAAATATTAAAAACCTCTTTTGCTGTACGTTTGGGAGCCACTGGTGGCCAGCAAGTGTGCTACAAAGAGCTCAGTTGTACTGCAAATGATTGCATATGCTTGACTTGTGACAGAAAAAAAACAGTTTGACTTTTTTCAGACTCAGCTAAAGCAAGATTAATGTAAAATCAATGTGTGTGCTGTAAATTCTGTTTAGTTAATATATATAACACTTTAAAAGTACAAGATAATATAAAAGTAGGTAGGGTAAAAAGACAGTAATTGATGGATCACGTTTGATTTTTTTGGTAGAGCGTATTATTATGTGTGTAACTCTGGGATGAGGTTCTTAGCAGGCTGACATCATGTTCTGCAACTCTTCCATCCATTTAGCCATGAAAACCAGTGTTTTCAGTGTACCTGGAAGGCTGCACCAGAGGAGAGCGTGGCACATTTGTTGTCAAGCCTCGGAGGTGTTTTGTGCATGAGAAGAAAACAGGAAGGCTTCAGGTGTGACTTGTGGAATGTTAACCCTGAATTTTGTTGGACGAGGACACTTTTGTGTGCCTCCTGTGCTGGGTCCTTCCCCTCCCCACTGGTGAGAGTCTCTGGGACAGCAGGACTTGGTAGGGAATGGTGCTGCCCTTGCAGTGTGTCAGTGAGGAAAGCTGCTGAGCAATGCTTCCCTGGCTGCTCACTGCACTCTCGGCCATCCAGTCCCTTGGGAGTGAACACTCCCTGTGCCCAATACCTCTGTGTCCTCTGGAGGAGCTGCTGGCACGGCTCAGCTCAGCAAAGCCTGCCCTGAGGGGAAAATGAGATGGGTCTCTGGTGTCAGGCTGCCTGCAAGGAGAGGGAACACTCGGGATCCGAGTGAGGGACTGGAAAAAGTGCAGCAAACAGGGATGTTGAGGGTTTTTTTTGCCTGTGGTCTCAGGACTAGAGTCAGGGACAGAAGCAGAGGCTCCTCAGTTGCAGCCCTGTCTTCTCCCTGGGGAGAGAGAGAGATCCATCAGGTCGGGATCCATCAAGGCAGGAGCCATCCTAGGATGGACAGCAAAGCTCCCTCCGGGGTGGAATGTCATCCTCTGCTGCTGCACACATTGATACCCTGTGCTGGCTGCTGGAGGCGCTCCAGTGTTGACTTTTCACCGCTGTCCTAGTAACGAAATAGGAGTTCTCCTCGCAGAGCAGGAAATCTGAGTCAGCCACAGCACCAGGCTAGCCCAGGGCAGCATAGGTGCAGGTTTGCTGTGTAATGAATATTTAAATTTGAGGATGAAGTTTCCTCTGGAGGTCCAGATTTTGTTTCTGAGAGTTAGTGTACAAAATATCATATTCCATGATGGATGGGGTATAAAGCCATGACATCTTGTAGAGCAGGGAGTTCTCTCAGGGAAAGAAGTAATATATAATTTTCAGGACTGAAATGGGTTCCCAGACGTTCTGGGCAATAGCCTCTTTAACAGAGGATACACAGGCACCTCTCCGGAAGCAGTGCCATGTCCAGCTGATTGCTGAGGTGTTCATTGGATGAGGCCTGGACCAAAGCCTTCCCCACAGGAAGAGGAGGGTTGGGCTGATGGCAGAATACAAGTGAGGTTCATCCATGCTGCTCTTCAACCTTGGACAGCCTCTGTGGGGGCTGCTTGGATCCATTACAATATCCAACATACTGAGCCCCTGATGTGGCTCCTGGGAACAATTCTCAAAGGCACAGATGGCAGGTCAGGGCCTGAATCCTGTAGCAGGAGTCCTAGGAAACTCTGTGGGGGTGGGAAGATTTTTCCTGGATGACTGAGTGGCCCATCCTGATTTCTGACGCTGCTGTGCTCTCAAATCCAGATGCTGGGTCCCACCTTTACTCCCCTGCAGGTTGTAGATAGACTGCACCCATGGAGCAGGAACATAGGATGAAACCCAGCTGAAAATTGTACCTACAGAGACACTTTTAGAAAAAATTGAAGATACTTTGAAATTTTCAGGCCTGAGAGCAGGTACTGTGTAGCAACAGCTACACCTAGGAAGATCTTGAGATGGATTGCTCTGCCTTAGCCTGTGTTATTAAACATCAAAAATACTGTACTCAAGTATAAAACCCCAAAGATTTATGTTTGAGCTTTCCCACCCAGCTCCTGGGGTTTTCTACTGCTTACTTAAGGGGCTCAATTATGCCTTGGAGGAGGCAGAGGGTGGGGAAAAATCCTGTCACCTCAATGCCAAGTGCTTCAGGCAGGGGTAATGCCTCCTGGCTGCTGCTGGGAAGGGGAGGGACTACTTTGGGTGACACTAATTGGGTGATGCCACCCCAGCAGCAGCCTTCTCAGTGCTTTTGTGGTAGGTGGAGGTCCAGCTCTGAGGATGGCTGGGATACAAATGCTCCTTGGATGTGCTGCTGTTCCAGAAAAACCTCAAACTCTCCAGCCTGCCTCCCTGCCAAGCCTCAGAGAACAAACATTAGCACTTCTTAGTGGAAAGGAAAGAAGAATTCTCTCCTGGGGAGGATTTGTTTTTTTTTAAGTAGAAAAGTTGAACTTTACCAGGATTCTGTACACATGCAGGTCTGAGTTACAGACATCTCCTGGATTCCTGTTCCTCAATGCCTTCAAAATGTTCTCCCAACATCCTGCAAGGGAGAATGCTCAGCTTCCATCACAAAAAATCCCACATGGAGTAGAAATTTCCCTGCAACACCTCAGTTGTGTCTGAGAGGTGCCAGCAAGGAGCAGGGACGGGGCAAATGGCAGTGGCTGGTTGTGATGGGCAGATTCTGGATGGAGCAGGGAAGTCACAAGGCTGCGGGAAGCATTTGCTGCTGTGGTGATCCTGGTTGCTCTGCTGGTACCTCAAAAAGAAGCTTTGCCATAAAAATGGCATTTTCCAGAGGTGTAATTGCAGTGGCTTGATGGTGTTGGGAGCAGAAGATTAATTCTGCCCCCATTCTACTCCCTTGCAGAGATTCCTGATGGCCCCAGCACCCCTGCAGCAGCCAGCTCACCCCCTCCTGCACCTGAGTCTTGCCCTCCCCACCACCAAAATACAAAATAGGACTGGGGCCATTCTCCTCCTCAGGGCTCAGGCAGCTGCCAGGGATGTGAGAGGTGAAGTATCTTTTTGGTGGTCTGAGAACTTAAACAAAGAAAATGTTATAATCAGCCTGACCAATAAAATTAGGAAAAAACCCCAAATGGTCAAGCTAAGACACTTTGGTCTCATTAGTCTGGATAGCAGCTGGGTTTTGTTCCATATCCTCCCAGTTTTCATCTCCTTCATCCAGCAGTAATTTTCCAGGGGTTATAAAGGTGATTGTTCTGCCTCTATACAAACACACTCCTGGCTTTCAAACTTTCACTTTTAAAAATATATTTAATGGGAAAAAAAACAAAGCAGCACACACTGAGTAATTTATTGCAGCTGTTTCTGTCCTGTCACCAGGGAGATACCAAAAGAACAAGCCTGGCATTTTAAGAAGGTGGGAAGGCTGGGGTAGAATTGAACTAGGAGATGGAAAAGAACAGGCAGAGGGGGGAGCAGAACCCCCCTGTGTCTGTGTACATCTGTGTCCATAATGTCTGTGTACATTTACTCACCATATCTGTGTACATTTAAATACACACCTGCCTTTACATGTGACAAACCAGCCCAGAGAGAGTTTATTCATTATTGCTGTTATTGGCAGGAACTTTTTCTTCCTGTGCCTAAATAGAAAGGAAACAAATCTATATTATTGTTTCACACCAAGTCGTACAAGATGCCAGTACACAGGTTAATGAAAAAAATGCATGAATTTGGATAGATATATAAAGGTCCCTTGGGTGTTCAGTCATAAATCTTTGTAGCTGGAAGGCAGAGCAGACATAAATAGGCCTGATATAACCAACTGTTTTACATACAAATGAATGCTTGCCTTTTATTTAGTTGACAATATTATTATTTTGAACCCAAGAAGAATATTAAATGAATTTTGTCATGCTGTCTCCATTAGGAGTGATCCCTGATCTGTGAATTGGCTGTAGTGCAGGCTTTGGGCTCCATGCAGGGCTGTAGGAAGTGAGGGGGTGTGCTTTATTTCATCTAATGGGGCAAGTGTCACTGAATGCACTGGTTTCTTTAGAGAAATATGCCCGCCCTTAAAGCTCCACTGGGAAGGAGGAAAATGGAAATAAATTGACTTATGATGGCCCCATACTTGTAATTATGGGCTCTGTACAATGGATTTCTACTGAACTGACAGCAGCTGAGAACTTATTTCTTTTTAAATATAAATTATTTCTTTCCCATGCCAGGCACAATGGGCTGTTGTAAGCTGCCAAGTTGTCAGTGCTAGCATCCACATTTGCTTATTTATTATTGGCTTATTTATTATCTGTGGGACATGCACAGCTAATAAATGCCCTCCCCTTCCTCTGCCTGGCAGCAGGAGGGGGTGCACAAGGTGTGGGAACACCCAAATCCCCCTCTGGTGCTTATCCTACTGGAAATGGGGCCAGAAATCTCCAATGCATTGGCACTGCTGCTGGGCCAGGCTCACACTGCAGCCTGCTCCGTGTCAGGGCTGCAGGGGGACCTTGAGAAGAAAAGGGTCCATCAGTCCCTGGAGAAAAAATAGATGTTCTGTGGGATTTTCCTGCAGTACCACCAGAGTTACTGATCAGTATTAAAACCATAAATAAAATGGTGCTTGTTTATTCTGGGTGTCCACTGACTGCAAACCCAGTAAAAAAGGGCTTGCTGCACTTTACTGGGCAGTAAAGTATATCTGGAGGGATTGTGCCAAAAGCAAGCAAAAGATGAGGCTTTTTTGTATTAATTTTGTGAAGAGCAGCAAGAAAAGGGCAGAAGTGTGGCTTATGGGTCTTGTAAAGCTTGTTCTTTAAGTTGTTTGTGTGTCTTTGAGTAAGCAACACTAAAACAACTCCAAACACTCTGGGGTTTTTTTGAAGCTCACTAACAAATGCTCTCAGCATTTCTTAAACACAAACCAGTGTCCCTGTGTGTTTGTCTGGGAGTTGGGGTTGGTCATTGCTGAGCCCAGTCTTTTAGCTGATGAGAGGTCTCAGCACAGCTTGGCTTTTTAAAAACTGTTTAGTAGAATCTGTGGCTCTGGTATCTCTGAGTGCCTGAATGTGATTTCCTCACTGCTTTTGTGTCTTCAAGCTCACAAAAACCATGGTAGGTAAATGTGATTATTTACCCCTTACAGACAGTGGATGGGACAAAGAAAAATGAAATTATTTGGTGAAGGTTGCACTCACACACAACCTGTAGTAAAGCTGAGCCCAATTCCCCACAGCTGGGACTCGGCTCCCACCCATGGACCACCCTCCCTATAGAGAAGCTGCTGCAATTTTAGTTTCCCGCCATCTTCCTTCGGGTAGAGCAGATGTAATCCCAGAACCTACAGGGGCCTCTGCATGGGCTTAAACAGCTTGACAGAAAAATTAAACCTGAGAATATTGCTGGATGTGTGAATTGTGTGCTGGGAGAGCTGCCATGTAGAAAGGATCTTGGTCACCCTTCCAAATTATCCCTTTGTTATTGGATAAAACAGGAAAATATGTTGGGATACTTGAGTCTACTCAAATACTTTATTTTTTTTTCTCAACCTGCTCTTGTTTGGCTGCTTCAGTGAGCTGGCTTCTCTTCTGGCCCCAGCTCTGTGCAGCTCCTCTTACTGAGCTGCTGCTCCAAGGCAGATGAGTTATGCAGGAGGTGCCTTCACGGTGCCTTTGCATTTTTAACACTGCCAGACACAACCATCCTGCTTTCCATTCCCTGAGTTTGGTTCCGGGCTATTTCTTGCCTCTTTGCACAAAGCAAAGCCCAGCTTAGATGGGCTGCTACAGGTCTTTGAGGTTGGGTTTGCTATTGGCTCACCTAAGCCATGGAAATATTGTGGCTATTAAAATTTCTATGAAGGGAAGTTTAATTTTAAAACAAAGCCTTCAAACAGTCAGAGCCAGCAAGCTCAGAGGATTGTGCTTTCAGAAAAATAAAGAAAAAAAATTAGCATTTGAAAGCAAATCTTCCTGATTTCATAACAATCTGGGAAATTAATATTAAAAAAATTATGGAGCACCACAGTATTCTTATTTTCTCAGAGCTGAGAAGCCTAAACCTAGCAGTGCAGGGTGCTTCTCAATCTAAAAATCTGGATATTTAAAATTTTAATCTGAATTCTCTCTTTGGTCTCAGGCAGAGCCCATGAGAGGCAAGCAGGAGCCTTGGCCCCCCATCCCTGTGTCCGTGGCAGGGAAGCTTTCTCCAGGGCTGGGCTCTCTGCTGGCAAACCGTGGGAGGTTCTCCTTCCCTACTGCATGGGGAGGTGGTGGGCTCTCCTCTGGAGTGTGGGGAGGTGCCATCTGCCAGGGTGGCTTTGAACCACGGCACTGCTGCAGCCTTGGGGAGCCCAGCTCGATCAGCTCTGCAGCAGCACCAGGGGTTACGGGTGTGATCAAAGAGCTGGCAGGAGAAGAGGGCAGGGGAAAAGGCTTCTGACAAAGATGCAGATCCTTGAACCACAAATGAAATAACGAAGAATAATGTGCTCTCTCTGCCTCTGCTGCTGGATCCTCTCTCTGCCTCTGTGCCTCAGCGAGGTTTGCTGCAAAGCCGAGGTTTCCTTTGGCCAATTGTGTTTAAAAGAAGCCAGCACAGGGGTAGTGTGTGGCCCTGCAGAGAGCCAGGCAGGGCTGCTCCAGGACCAGCAGCTCCCCAGCAAGACACAGGCTGGGGAACTGGGGCAGTGTGCAGCAGAGAAGTGTCTTAGAAATTATTTTTTGACCGAATTATAGTTAACAATAAATGCTGGATAGAACAAGCACTGGCTACAGAGGAAAGATGCAGAAGCACTTGGAAGTTTTTCTGTTCTGTTTTCAAGTCCTGCTGGACACGTGAGCCTTGGGACACTGCCAGGGATCCAGGGGCAGCCACAGCTTCTCTGGGCACCCTGTGCCAGGGCCTGCCCATCCTCACAGGGATCAATTCCTTCCCAATATCCCATGCAACACCCTGTCTGTCAGTCTGGAGCCATTAACGTAGGATGTCCTCCTGAGGGAACTCTATAGCTGTCACTTTAGGAACACCTTCAGTGTCCTGCTTCCACCTCCATCATTATCAGCCCAAAATACTCCCCAGCTTTAGTAAGAAAAGCATCAAAGTCTGGAAGTGTCCCAGACTGCCCAGATTTTTTGCCGTGCTGTAAAGGTGCTGAGAAACACTGGGTTCACACTCACTATGGATGCCCCAACACCACTTTATAAATTTTTTTGCCATTGTGGCAGAGATTCATCCTATCTCATACTCTCTTCCTTCAGGTCTGCTGCACCACAGCTTCCACCTCTGGACATCACATTGCTGCCTTTCGGGTAGCTGGTTCTTCTAATCTCGTTTTCCTCTGCTGCTGGAAATGTTGCAAAATAGCTTTGTTCAGCATGTTGTAAAGGGCTACTGCTAATAGCTAATGTTCTTGTTTAATTTTTCAGCTGTAAATAAGAAAACAAACAACAGTGGACAGCACTGGCTCTGTGGTGTGTTTGCTAATGTGGGAAGTAGTTATTCACATGCCTTTTGTTCACAGCTCCAAAAACAAAGGGAAAGGAGGCGAAGCCCTGCGAGCCTTGCAGAAGCAGTTAGCAATTTGCACGGAGGGCTGTCAGGGAGCTCTGGCTGCCTTCCTGGGAAATGCCTCTGTGAGCCCCTCAGCAGCACAGGCTTCTTACAACGTGTGGCTAAATGCAGCTCAACTCTTTCTCTTTTATTTGCATTTAATGTGCCACGGCTGAACAGAGATGCAAGCCTGGGTAATGAACACAACTGCAGTCTGTTTGTACAGCAAATAAGACTCATATTTTCCCTGTATAATGCCCTGTAGCCTGGTGAAGGCTTCACTGAGCTCAGGGACTTGGAATTCTGGCTGTGGCTGCAGTTCCTGTGTCTGTCCTGACCCTGGTGTGGTTTCTTGCAGATTTTTCCCGGTAAATTTCCTTTGGTGTTTCAATGCTGGCTCCTGGCATGGCTGAGAGGAAGTTTGAATGCTGCTGGCACTGAGCAGCTGCAATTAAGACATCAGGATCTGTGAAAGGGCTGCTGTCACTCAGCATATTGGCTGATATGAGCATTAGTTGGCATTACTGATTTAAGCTTTTCTGTATCACCTACTCCTTGTCATTCAATTGGTTTTTGTGATTTACAAAAGAAAAACACCTGCAAAAGAACAGGAATCCCACCTGCCTGACAGCTTTTGCTGGTGTCCAGCCTGGATCTTCACACAAAAGGATCTTCAGCATCAAATTTGAGGCTTTAACCCCAGACATGGCAACACTATGTTTTAACCCCCAGCTGGCAGCCAGGCATGGCAGCACTATCCTTTGGCCTTTGATATCAAACTGATGTGAGGAAAATTTCTTCCTCTGTGTGCTTGAGAGGCCCCAGGAGAGCTGCCTTACACTGTCATTGCCTTTGCTGCGTGAATAGGGCCAGGAGCAGAGAACAAAACACTCCTGCAGCTCTCCCGGGCACGTGCAGGGGATATTGCACTCCTCCAGATGGAGGAGGCAAACATAAATACCTGTTTGTGCCAAAGGAGTTACGTGCTGCTCATGCACATCATCGGGGGTGTGTGTGGGAGTGGGGAAATAGATCTGTGAGTGAGAGCTCTGGGAAGGAATGCTGAAACGATTCTGCATGGAGAACCTTGTGTTCAGGTGCCTGGGGGCTGCTCTGCTGGAATTCAAATGCTGTTAAAATATGGTTTGTAAATGGGAGGTGTCTCTTTAGAGGGCAGTGATCACAGCTTTTATTTGGCACTCAGACACAGAGGAGATCTCCCTGTCCTGCCCAGAAATGGGCAGTTATTCTGCAAACTTCAGAAACATCAGTGCTCCCTTAAAGAAATATTTTGCACTCAAATTGCCCTCAGTTGCAGGGGGACTCAACTGCACTTCCCCAGGATGAATCCTTTGGCCCAGAAGAGCCCAAAAATCATGTTTTGGTACAACTTGTGTGAGACAGACTCGATATCAGTGTAAGATTTCTCCTTGATGGGGCTCATGCTGGGAATTGTGAGTGGTGCTGTGCTACACAGCAGGGTCTGGATGTGTTTCTGTGGCTCAGAGCAGGGTCTGGGTGTGTTTCTGTGGCTCAGAGCAGGGTCTGGGGGTGTTCCTGTGGCACAGAGCAGGGTCTGGGTGTTGCTGTGGCACAGAGCAGGGTCTGGGTGTGTTTCTGTGGCACAGAGCAGGGTCTGGGGGTGTTCCTGTGGCACAGAGCAGGGTCTGGGGGTGTTGCTGTGGCTCAGAGCAGAGTCTAGGTGTTGCTGTGGCTCAGAGCAGGCCCTGGTTGTTTCTGTGGCACAGAGCAGGCCCTGGGTGTTTCTGTGGCACAGAGCAGGGTCTGGGTGTTGCTGTGGTTTAGAGCAGAGTCTGGGTGTTGCTGTGGTGGGAGGTCAGGTGCAGCTCATCCTCTGCTGAGGGGTCACAACTTGTGCTGCTGGTCTGGGACACCTGGGGATGCTGCCCTTGTTCTGAAGGCAGTGGATGTAGGCAAGTTCAGAAGACAGAAAGTGCTTCACCATCCATTATTTAGTCTTTGGATGGGAGAAGAAACCCCATGTGCTTATGTGCTTTTTATGAGCTGCTCTTTTGCTTTGAAGATGGGAACCTGAGTGAACTCCCTCGTGAAAGCCCCTTGGGGAGAGCTCTTTCCTCAGGCACTCACTCGCTTTGGGGAGGAGGAGACCTGGAGCTGGCCCGGGCTGGGCAGCCAGCAACACCAGCCGGTGGTGACAATGGACATCGCTGGCTTCCAGCTGCAGGAGGGACTGCAGCAGCTCCAGCGGTGCTCTCTGGGACTGAGCAAGTGATGAGAGTGTGAAACAGCAGCTCTGTGAGGTGTCAGCAGCTGTGAAACACAGCGGCCAGAGATAGGAGTGTGCGTGACCTGACTCTTCCCCTGATTAGCTCACAGGCTGTTGTTAGTTGGCTTCCTCCTCTGGTTAAATCCTCATAAAAATAAACTTGGCTGTTTTCCACCAGGACTGGGGAGTTTCTTTTTTTTTTAAATTTCTTTATCCTGGGGCTTCCTACATCTGCCTTCTCATCTGCACAGAAGGGGGTGGTGAATATAGAGATGAAACACAAGCAGCCAGGAACACCCACTTATTGATGTTTCCTGCATTGTCTGCCCAAGACAGGTGGGCTCTGAGGCTGGGGCAGGAGGTGAGTTTCTTTTTTGATGGATTCAAATAAGAAAGCATCTTTTAAGATAAATTCCTCCTCTTGTTGCTCACTTGTTCATTTCTAAACTGTGTTTTATTACTTCAAGGGGTGTATTATTTCTGTTTTTCCCCTTCAAGGAGGACTTAGATTCTTCCTG
The DNA here is from genome assembly GCF_017590055.1 of Onychostruthus taczanowskii. Lineage (NCBI taxonomy): Eukaryota > Metazoa > Chordata > Aves > Passeriformes > Passeridae > Onychostruthus > Onychostruthus taczanowskii. The sequence goes on along the minus strand of NW_024503680.1, from coordinate 2,256,201 downwards.
CTTTTTTTCCTAGGATCAAGCTAGGCTTTTAAGAGGGTGAGGGACTCCTTGGTGACTCCTTTCCTTCTCCACCCACTGTGAGCTGCTCCTGTCTACAGCAGGGCCAAGCTGCAGCTGGTGGGAGGAGAGGAGGGGAAACCCCTCTTTACTTATGTTTGAAGGTTAGAAATATCAAGGTTGGGGATGGTCATGAAAAATGCATGCCCCTCATGTGGGAGCTGGCCTACATTTCCCACCAAATGCCTCCTGGCCAATGTTTTGAAGATATACCCCGTGTTTTGAGTTGTTTTTCTGTTGTTTCTCTGCTGTCTGCATGGATGCATTTGGATGATCTCGTTCTCTCTGCACCACGTAATATTCCTTTGAGGTGGAGCTGGGGATGGATGCTCTGTGCTGTCAGTGGTGTGTTTGGAGTGTGGCCACCTCAGCAGCACCTCAGTGTCCCCAAATTCAGTGGAACCTCCTCTGCAGGAGGGAGTTCAGCACTGCTGAGCTGTGGTGAGAGCACAATGTGCAGGCTGTGCTGGGGGAGGATTCCTCTTGCTGCCACAGGAGCTGGATAAACATGGGGAGGGGACACGAAACTCCTCATCAATTAATTTCTATGTCTAGGAAACACTGGCTCCCAAGCTGTGTGGCATTAGCAGTGGTGCAGCCCCACAGGGCACTGCCCAAACTGCAGAACAGTGGGGTTTTGGTGTGTGTGGGCTTTCCATAAATAGGATCATACAAAAAGAGGCTGGGAAGCTGCCCCCCTGCACCTGTGCATTTTGTACCTATTGCCTCCCTGCTCACACTGTGACTCTCAGAATCTGTCCCCTCCATTCTGCATCTCACATCCTTCATGCTTTTCCCAACACATCCCATTTCCTTTTGCAAGGAATTGCTGCTCCACACAGCTCAGGTGCTGGGTTGCCCTTGCAAGGAGGATGTGCACAAACAGGATCACAAATTTAAGTTGGAAGGGTCCTTTGGCAGTCAAGTGGTGCCAGGATGTGCATGCTCTGGCTGTCCTGCTCATGCTCCTCCTGAGCTCGCTGTCATCTCTGCTTTAGGTGGTGGTACAGACAAGGACACTAATAACTTAAGTAATTACTCATGTCCAAATCAATTTGCTGCCCTGTCAGCTCCATTTCCTCTTTGGAGCCAATATCAGCATTGATTCCTAAGTCACCCTTCACATCTCCAGTACTGAGTACAGACTTCCAGTGACTTCTCTAACACAGTCTGAAGGAAGGCTCTACCTTCAATAGAACTCGGTTCCTAATTTTTGTAGCAGTTAAATACCTTTATATGGGTGAAAATTATTTTTCTGGTAGATCACAGTGGTCTGGTGAAAAGGCAATCTGAATTCAACACTTTTGCTTAAAGCAACAACACACTGAAGTTTCTCCAACCTCCACCCACAGCCTGGAAATAGATGAGAATTTTTGTCACCTTTAAAGTGCAAAAAGCTGGATCACCATCCAAACTGGTTGCTGGATGAGGGGTAAGGGGCTGCCTGGTCCTCAGTATCCATCCAGCTCCATGGAATCAGAAAAGTTTGGGTGGAAAAGAATGTTAAAGCTCATCTGGTTCCACCCCTGCCATGGGCAGGGACACCTTCCACTATCCCAGGGTGCTCCAAGCCCTGTCCAGCCTGGCTTTGGACATTTCCAGGGATGCAGGGGCAGCCACAATCCTCTCATCCTGTGGGATGCAGAAGAACCAAGGTGTGCAGAGATCAGGGCAGTGTTGAATCTTTAGTTCCCACATGTTCAGTTTTCAGGAGCATTTGCACCTGTGTGCCCGCCCTGGCTGATGTGTGGATGAACACTCCCTGTGTCACCTGTGGGTGTTAATTTTCTTGTGCTGGGAGCTGATTTAATGTTCTACCTGCAAAGAATTCTTTATTGGACGTGTGACCAATAAAAATGGATGACTTGAAAGTAATCAGATATTTTAAACTAGAAAATTAAGTGTGAAATTCTCACCATCTATATTAAGATCTTAATTTAATGTATTTAAAAGAGTTACAATAAGTGAAAATGCTAAAGCAAGACATTTACTGCTGAAGTTTTCTGATTCTTCAACCCACTGAAAGGATGGATGAAACCTGCCTAAACACTTGCACTGACCTTGCTGAAGGGCTGCCTCCACTTTAAAAGCTGGTGTTTTCAGGAATTACAGAAAGAAAACTTTGTTTAAAGCAGTTCCATTCAGTAATAAAGCTCAAAAATTAATTAACTCAAATTTGATGAGAACAAAACCCAAAAGTTCAGGAAAGTGGTTTTCATTCAGCTGCCTCAGATATTATCTTCTTGCACCTGATTTTCATTCAATTAGCTCTAACATCTCCAAGGTTTTGGCCCCAGTTATTAGAAACAAAAAATTCAATTTTATTGATCACATGTAGTTCTTCTTTTGTGTTGTAAATCAGATTGAAATGCAAAGCATGTTTTAATAAAAATATTTTTGTTGCCTAGCACACACAAAGAACTTGTAATTGGTAGAAAGCTGTTTGAAATGCTGATTTGTGCATTTTTATTCAGTTCCAGTTGTCCAAGTACAGTTTGACACAAGTGGAAAATAAAATATCATTTAGTGAATAGTGAAGGGATCACTTAACATTGTTTAACATGTTAACAAATTTTGTTAGCAAAATTGGAAAAACCAGACTGTGAATGAATGCAGGTATCTGTATTTGCCTAAATGCATACAGATGAGGTAGTGAATTGAAAGTTAAGGCTAAATTTAATTGCAGTTCATGTTTTAATGGTTTCCCACTGATAAGAATAAAACTTTCTGCTCATCTGCCACTTGAAAGTACAAACAGAAATAGGATTGAGACCACTGATTTTTGCTGATTTGAAACACTTCTATCTAAATGAACCCAACCTGATAGGGAGGGAATGAAAAGACTTCCCCAATATTAGTACAAACCACTGACTGCAGCAGCCCTAGTGCAGGATGGAGCTGCTGTGGTCCCTGGTATCCAGAGCAGAAAAAAGAAAAGAAAAGAAAAGAAAAGAAAAGAAAAGAAAAGAAAAGAAAAGAAAAGAAAAGAAAAGAAAAGAAAAGAAAAGAAAAGAAAATTTCCAGCCTTTCTGAGGACAAACAGTGAGAAATAGCAAGTAATCAAATGGGGTGTGATAGATGGCTGTTAAAGGAATAAAAACCTGCCCACACTGATAATAAACATTGCAGCTGCTTCCAAAATCACTCCCCAGGGCAGCTTCGTCAAACTTTAGTTGTGGAGGAAAAATAACTGTGGCCAGCAGAGCCAGTCTATTCAGTGATAAAAAACAACAACAGGGAAAAGCCAGTGTGGAAGAGCAGCCTTGGTGCCTCTTGTGGCTTTTGGCAAGGATGTTGTGCCCGAGTCACTGGGACAGACTGGGGTTTGAGCCTCACTGACTCTGCCTGGCTTTATGTTTTCTCCCTCTTTGTGTCCTTCCTGTCCATGACCTTCAGGTGATGTTTGGCCAGAAGGTTCTGTGTAGGTACAGAACTGGAGGGAGAAGGAGTGAGAGCTGGTCTAGCCCTCCCTGTGTGGTTCTTTTGGGGTACTCTCACTGATTCTTCTGCTGTTTCTGGCTCTTTGCCTCATCTGAGGCTCCCCATGTGTAAATCTGGTGTAGCAGTGATCAGTCCTGCTGGAGGGCTGGGAGGCCACAGGGTGACAGGGGATGTGTCAGCCTTGGCAATGGAGCTCTGCCTGCTCCAGGTGTAGTCACAGAGCTCTTAAAGCTGGGAACTCCCTCCGTCACTGCCTTTCTCAATCAGAGAAGCACTGACAGCCCTTTCGGAGGCATCCCTTCAGTAGCAAGGTAAAAACTGGGATGATGTCCTTTTTCCACAGAAAAGGAGCTGGGATATTTTGGTCTTCACTCCCCAAAACACCAAAAGTGTGGAACTGATCCTGCTCTCACCCTCCTCCCTCCCTCTTCAGGAATTGCTTCTGGAGGCTCCTCCCTCTGCCTTAACAATTTAACTCCAGTAGAATTCTATGCCTAAACTATTGTTCTCATGAAATGTTATGCTTAATAAAATGTGTGGCACATCAATATTTTAGATACTTGTGACAAAACATAAAATTCTGTTAAATATATCATAAACTTTGCCTGGTGTTCTTGATAATTAAAAATGGATGTAATGGTAAAGTATTGTAGGTATTAACTCTATTTCAGAGTCCTTGCATTTAAACCAGAGGCCAATCAATTTTAAAATACCGTAAAAAATATGGGAAGATTTTTCAATATGTCTGATATACTGTCCTATATATTTAAATTATTAATATGCAATGCAACCAACAGGAATCTAAATTCTTCCCAGCATAAGCTCTAGGCAGTGGCCCCAAGAGGAGCTCAGTGAGCTGTGGGGGAGTGGAGATAAACCCCAGCAGGGGCATAATCCCTTCCTCTGGGCTCAGGTCTCCTCTGCCTGGCTCCACACAGAGCCATTCTTACCTGTGCCAATCCCAATTCCTGCCTGCCTTGCCCTCCACGCTGCATTTCACAGCTGGATTGCATTCCCAGAGCCACACTGCAGCTTGATCTCTGCAGTGGGATCCTGGGCATCCCAGCAGGGAGCTCAGAGCAGGGCTTTGGGATTGCTGACAGGTGGCTGAGAGCAGAAACCAGAGTGGTTTTAGCACAGGAGGAGAAAATCAACCTGCAGGTGCCTGGAATTAGTGATTCATTGAGAGCAAAGCTGGGGGAGCTCTGATGGATGGACAGGTTGGGAAGAGAAGTATAAAATAAAGGAGAAAGTAGAGATTAGGGGCCAAAACCATGGGCCTGCTACCAGACCTTTGGTCAGACAGAGCACTCTGCTTGTGGAGATCTGGAGCCAGCCCAAGTTCTCCCTCTGTATTAGTTGCTCAGCTAAAATTTTGTTTTCAGGGCAATATCTGTCCCAAGGTCGTGAATGAAGGGAGTTCTGCTGATGCAGATCAGAAATTTGGGGCCCTTGGGCAGTGCAATACAAAGGCATGGCCCTTGTTTTCCAGGGAATGCAGCTCCCTGGAGGATAGCAGCTGAAGGTAAAGGCTTGACAAAGCCCCAATATTTTTCACACCCATACACAGGGCTGAAATAAATAGATCAATTTTTTTTTTTTTGTGTTTGCTCCAGACTCTGCCTTACTGCTGTGGTTGTGTCTTTGTTTTGGGACAAAAGGAGTGAAATGAATAGGTAGCATTGTCTCTTCCTCACCAGCATCTCTCCAGGAGTCCTGGCTGTGGAAAAAGCTTATTTTAAGGAAATGGAGTTGATGTGGGGTGAGGAAGAGATGCATCATGAAGTCCCAGAATGCAGGAAAATGTTCCATGCTGGGAATTGCACTTTGTTTGTAAAAGTGAACAGATTGAGCAGTGGGGAAAAAAACAAACAAACAAAAAACCCAAAAAAACCAAAACAACAAACCAACCAAACAAAAAAGAAAAAAAACAACCAAAAAAACCCCTCAATTCACTTTAGTTTGGTTTGCCATTCCTGGACCTGCTGTTTTTGGAGGCTGTGTCTCAGGACAGCATTCAGGGTACCTGGCCAGCTGATTAATATTTTCTCAGGGGGTGAATTTATTCCTGGCCTGGCACAAGTGGATGATGGGTTCATGTTTTTGATCCTGAGATTTACAGTGCTCTGCTATTAAGGAAGCTGCAGAGTTTTGTGGGTTTGGGTCTGGACTGATGCTGCTGCTGTTAACAGGAGCAGGGGGATCCCAATTCCCTTCTCTTTCTCTGCTCCTTTAATTTTCTACTCCTGCCCTGATCTCCTGTCTAACCCAGCTGTGTGAGTGCTCCTGGCTCCTGTGCTGTATCAACACCCCTTCTATTCCTCTGCAGGCAGGAGCTGCAGGTGATATTTCAGAGAAATCAATGCAAAGGGAAAACTGGCAGCTTTCACTCTGCAGGAAATGACAAATGGCCCAAAGATTTTTTTGGGGGGAAGGCTGTTGTTGTTGGAAAACAACAGTGTGCTGTTTTTCTTTGTAAATAGACTGCAAATTGTTGTGGCTGCTATGGGAGTGTATTTTACTTTCTGTTCAGTACCATCGTCATTATACACCAGGATGGATCTCTCTACGCAGCAGAGCACATAACAAAGAATTAAACATCCTGTTCACAGGGTCACTAATAGTGATGAGTGTGGGGCTTCTCTACAAGATGGTTCTTTTTCTTTGAAGAATAATAAAAACTGATAAAGAATAATAGAAAAACAGGACAAACAGCATCCTCCTGACTTGCAGTGTATGGGGAACACTTTTCTGGGCAGGCACTGCTGGGTACAGGGAGATGAACTCAGGAGGGGAGGTATTTTCATAGGATCATAGGACATCCTGAGTTAGAAGGGACCCCCAGGATCACCAGCCCAGCCCCAGCCCTGCCCAGACCCCCCAACAACCCCACCCTGGGCACCCCTGGCAGCGCTGTCCCAGCGCTCCTGGAGCTCTGGCAGCCTCGGGGCCGTGCCCATTCCCTGGGGAGCCTGGGCAGTGCCAGCACCTCTGGGGAAGAACCTTTCCCTGATCTCCAGCCTGCCCCTGCCTGGCACAGCTCCATGCCCTTCCTGGGGTCCTATCACTGGTAACCAGAGTGCAGAGGTCAGTGCCCGCCCCTCTGGTGTGGAAGTATTTTCCCTGGTATCACCCCACTTGTCTGTGTGCCTGACCTTTCCCCAGAACCTCAGTGATGGATGTTTGTTGTGCTTTCTGGACAGCCACTTCTGGTGCTCTGCTGCCCCTCAAATTCAACAGGTTCTTTTTGCTCTGGCCTTCAGTCTATATTACTGCAACTCAAACATCTTCATCCTCACTTTACCCTCAGCAGGAGTGGAGGATGACCTGTCCATCTCCGTGTCTGAGGCTGCAGTGTTCCCAGCACGAGGATTTACCCTAACTTACCTCTACAACCTCTCTTCTTTAAACTGAATCCCAGCTCCTTTGTCTTTGCTCACAGTTTCCCTGTCCATCCTTATTTTTCCCAGCTCAGATGGTGCTCACTGTGGCCCAGGATGGGTTCTCAGTGCATACAGATGTGCTCCTGCAGCGAGAGCTGCTCTCTGAACGTGTTTTCCACCTCATGCACCTTGACACTGTCACCTAATCACAATTCTGTGTCTTGTTTAAAGCAGTGTCATGTAAAATGATGCCAAAGGCCTTGCTGTGGCCCTTGTATACAAGAGTGACTGCCTCTCCCTGAGTCCTGCTGCACTGCCATGGAAAAATATGAGACTGGCTTGATATTTGTTCTTGACAAATCCGTGTTGGCTGTCCCTCACTGCCTTTTTATCTTTTTTGTGCTTAGAAAGTGTTTGTTTGATGATTTGTTGCAATATTTTTTCTGGGAATTGAAGTTAAGCTGCCTGGCCTGTAATTCCCTGCTATGTTTGCTGTTCTCTGCTCTTCTGGGACTCGTCACAGTCCCTGAGTTTTCAAAAATAAGTGCTAACAGCCCTCAGATTGTCTCCACCACTTCCAAGTACCTGGCAGTGAATCTCAGCAGCCCCAGATGATTTGAAAATATGTGATTTATATAAATATCTTGTGGACTATTGCTTTCCCCTTGTAGTCTGAATTCTTACCTTTTTGTTAGAAATAACCATTGAAATATCTCTGCAAATGTATCCATCATTTTTATTGGGAAGCATTACCCTCTGCAGTGACAGCTGGGAACAGCTCTGCTGAATGATGGAGGAGCTCTTCTCCTGGTCATAAAATTATTATTAATTTGACATAATTTTTGGGGTTTCATTGTTATAATTTAGGTTCCTTACAAGCTCTACAGCAATATACAACCTAATCTATTTTTAATTTTATTTCCCAGGTGTATTTCCAATGTGTTTACACAGTCCTTAGCCTTTTGAATCCGTTTCTACAAGTGACCTGTCTGTGGTCCAGCATCACTAGATGATTTTCCATAGTTTATTTAGTACATGGAAATATATTTTTATTTTGCATATGGAAATATATATGGATTTTTATTTTTTTTAAATATTCAAAGTCAGCTAGGTCTGAAGGTGAGAAGATTTTGTGCTGGAGTGGGTAGAAATTCCCTGATGTGCCTCAACACCTCTGCTATGCCCCAACACCTCTGCTGTGCCCTGACAGGCTCCAGCCCCTGGGATGGGTATCCTGGGTTATCCCACCATCCACAATGCCTGGGGGCAGAGCCAGGGCAGCAGATGTTCTTGTTGTCAATTATCTTAACTTTTCTTGCCTTTAAAATAGACCAGAAGAATTTTCATTTTGGAACGAGGACACTTTACTTTTATCTTTGTCTTGTTTTACCATCTTTTGTGACACTGTGTTAATAGGGATGAACAGATTTAACTGATAATGGCTCTATGACAACCTGCTAAGCAAATCACACTGATGTTTTTCTTCCCTGCCTTGGGGATGGCTGGGATTTGGTTTGCTGAATGAAACATCAGGATTTTTTCTGTGTTTCAAAGTACTTCCCATCTAGTTTACAATGAAATGGTTTGACAGTTTTCAAGTAGGCAACACTTTGATCTGTGTGTCAACTTGATTTAACTCACTTCATTGGAACAAACAGGAGATGTTTTGTTCTACAGAACAAGTATTTGGTGTCTGTTGTCCCTGATATTTTTTAAATAAAAAGTCAGGAGTGTTTTGATTCATGCATTCCATCATGGTAGAACTTGTCAGTCACAGTAATGTGTTAGAAGTTACAATAGAATTGTCAGAAACTGAAGAAAAAAAAACCAAAAAACCCTCCAAAGATGAGCAACAGAACTGAAACTAAAATTTCTCAATTCTGAAAATAAACCCTTAATGGAAAGTTTGAGAGATGAACAGGTAATTTCATAATTTCTTACTGGCGATTGGCAAAAAGGAGCATTTTAAAATAGCTTCAGTTTCAAAGAAACTGAATTGTTTGAACTGAAGGACATTTGGAAACAAAAACTAACCAAACCATATGTTCTTGTCTCTACTAGGGTATGCATAAGCAACCCCTATATGGGTGCTAAACACTGGATCATGTTGGAAAAGATCTCTTCCCATTAATCATTCCTTCTTGCAGCAAGGGCCTTTTCCTTATGTAGGAGCTCTTCTGGTACTCAGAGCAACCTGGTCTAGTGGCAGGAACCCCTGCCCATGGCAGGGAGTTGGAACTGCATGAGTTTTAGGGTTTCTTCCTACCCAAACCATTCCATGAGCAAGGATGATGATCAAATAACCAATTAGTACTGTATCAGTATATTCCAACAAGACTGGCTAAAGAGAGAAGTACCACAAACCAATTCTTTTCATCATTTGCAACTTTTCACTTTGTAGAAACCCACTGGACCCCATCCTGCCCCTGCCTCAGCCTGGCCCCTGTCTCTGGATCTCATCCGAGTGTTTCTTTCCAAAAGATTTATGCTGGAAAATGGTTTTTTGAAGATATTGTGTTTTTGCAGGTGCAGCATACCGAACTGGTATTCATTTGACAGTTTAAGTTTTCAGGGAGAAAAAAAAGGCAGCATTTTGGAAATTGATGGGATTCAAATGACAGGTTTTGATATTTTTAGTTTGAAATAACGTTTTAATTCAAAATACAGAAAAAGCAGAGGGAGGAGAAATCAGAAGCCAAAACTGTAGATAAACAGCAGTTGATGAGATTATGTTTCTTCTCTATGGAAAGGCATCTAATAATTTAACAAAGGAAAAAAATACTTCTAAAAAATTTTACATTTCTATTCAGGGCAAAGAAAAGGTCAAGATTCTGTGGCCAGTCCTTCTCCAAGAGTGAAAGAGCTGCAGCTGGGAAGAAAAGGCTCATTTCTGCCGTATAAAACCTCCCATCCCTCCTGTTCCCTCCAGCCTGGCTTCCATCACAGGGAATGTTTATTCTGAAAAGTCCTCACGGCACAGTCAGAGCTGCTCTGACCCCTGGCTGCAGCTGAGAGCTCAGGCAGCCACCCTGGGTCTGGATCCTGGCAGAGCTGCTGTGCTGCTCCTGGGGGGCACAGCCAGGGCCAAAATCTGCAGCTTTTAAAGCTGGGCAGTTGTGGAGAGACACAGTGAGGACTGTGTGCATGAGCTCCTGTCCCCTGAGCCACTGCTAAAACCAGCATCATCTGCCAGGTGTGCCCTGCTCAAGCTATGCAGGGTTTGAAAGGTTTGGGTCTCAGCACTGGTAGGTCCCTGCAGGGCCCAGTCTAAGCTGACAGATTGGCTGGCTCTGTAAGCAAAATAATAATGAATGTAATTCTATGTAATTTCCAACTTGCCCGTACTCAGAAGCCAATTGGATTAACCAAAGAATCCTAATTTCCTTGGCACAAGGGTGTCCTGTTTGGAATTGAGTGAATAGCACAGAATTTTCCATTCGTTTGCCCCATAAAACATTTCCTCTCCTGCTCTCTGCTCTCACCTTTAATGGACAGACCCCTCTTATTTATATGGATGAACTTGGTGGCATGAGGCTTCCCCTGTCAGCACACAGGAAACACTGAAAGATGTCACCCTCAGCCATGTTGCTGCCTCAGGTTTTAGCTTTTATATTTTTCAGATTCTGTGCTGCTTTACTGTGTTGGTCTGGGCTTCATATTAGAGGACAGTAAGCTCTCTTCACAGAGCAGGGAGACAAAACAATTCCTTCGCTGGTTGGGGACAAAGGACAGCCAACCCAGATCTCAGGCCCCAAGAGCATAAACAATGTGGGCTGAAGAGAGAAAAACAAGAAGGATGGGATTTCATAACCTAAAGCTGTAATTGGACAATTAACTCCAATATGCAAATGAAGCAGAACTTATAAAAGTGAGAGACCCCGTGACCGGGCGTGCATTTTGTGACCATTTTGGGTTGTGCTGCCCAAGGTGGATCCATTGAGGCCTCTCAATAAATCCCTGCTTTATTCTTTAGCTCTGCCTAGTCTCTGTTCCAGGTCAGCCTTCACAAAGCATCAATGTCACCCTCATCCTGATGGCGTGTTCCTTCAGCCCAGGTTTTGGTGGGATTTGCCCACAAGACAATGCCCAGTCCCCAGTGCACTGTGCTTTGGATGGGGCTCAGGAATAGAGGGCTGGTGATGTCCTGCACTTAGGAGCAAACCCAGGGCAAATCCTGGCGTCAGAGGGTACAGGGGCTCAGCTAGGTCCTGTGTGACAGCACCTTACAGATTTTATTTATCTCTCCTTTGCCAGGACAGAGGAGAAGCCCTGAGAGCCCTGCAGCAGCACCAGGAGGTCAGGGCTCATCAGCTCCTGCAGTGGGGGCTGCAGGGCAGGGCTGCAATTAGCTGAACAAACCATGCTTGGGCACGTTTGAGATCTGGCTGGGGGATACTGAAATGCTGGGAGGCAGATTTGCACTTTATACCTTTCTTTCTCTGTTGCCATTCCTGCACATAAAGACATTAAATGCTTTTGACCTTGAGAAAATTACTGCAGGGTCTTTGGTGACTGTTACTTGTCAGGTGAGCATCCTGTATCTAAAGGGTTTGGTTATTTTTGCTATAAATCTCCAAAGATATTCAAGATCTGTGACTCTTACCTTTGAAAGCCTGCTCTAAAGTCCTGGAATATGAAATACATGCACGTAGAGAGAGCTTGGCACACAAGAGGACTCACCTCCAGCTTGAAAATTACTAAGATCTGTGACATTCATCCCAAAAACCTTGCTAGAAATAAAGCTCAGGGAAGGAAAATGCTTTGCTGGGGTGGCCTCTGCTGGGAGGTGGATGGGTGCAGGGGCTGCAGCAGGGCATGGGGTGATGTGCTGCTGAGATTCCCTGGGCAGCTCCCATCGCAAGGTTTCTGGCTTGGTGAAAGGAACTTGGCCCACAGCAAAGAGAGAGGAATGGATACCCACTAAAATTAAAGCAAATCTCCCTTGCTTATTTTGACTTAATTTAGAGTTATAGTTTCACTGCTGCAACTATTTTTAGAAATTATTTCTAAGCCCAAAAGTATAAAAATGGGAAGAGTTAAAGTCTGAAATCCATTTAAAGCTTTTTAATCTGTGGACATTTAAAATATCGCCTCACCTTGATTTTGTTTGAGTTCTTGGTGCTGAAGCTGAATTCTAATTATGCTCCAGTAGCTTGGCTTGCCAACTTGATCCTTCCAGGTTTGTATCGCATGGAAGCTTAAAAACAAAATAATGCAGACTTCACTTTTAATCTGTCTCACTTTAAACAATTTATCCTTTTTGAGATACCTGATTGCACAGGCTCTCTTAGATAACCACATGATGTGTGTGTGTGTGTGTTCCATCTCTGATGGCAAATGGCATATCTGATCCCTACGGAATGATCCACTGGGGAACGATGGCAATTAATCTCTAACAAATACAAATTTGGAAACATCTGTGTAGATTTAAGCTTAGGGAGCAGGACTGGGGAACAGGTTTCAGCAATGGGAACAGAGTGAGAAAGCAGAACTCAAGGTACCAGGCAAATATTGCAATTGAATTAGTCAGCTTGAGGAAATTAAATCAAGGGAAATTGGAAAGTGTCATATTTTTTTGATCTGGATTTCTGGCTGTTATGAGATTTTGAAGAGAGCCAGTGAAGAATATAGAAGATAATAAGTTTTAATTATTTTTCCTGGTGACTCAGAGGAGAGGTGGATGAAGCCCTTTCTGATTTTGTGATAATTAATGTGACTCCCATGGCAAAGTGAAATGCAGTGATTAGTTATAAGTCAGCTGAACTCTCACAGCAGATTTTCAGAGAATTTCTCATTGTTTCAGTCCTGTTAACAGCCCAAGCTGCTACTCTTGCCTGGGCCTGTCCTATCTGTGGGGTGAAGCTTTGCTGAAGAAATCTGGTTGCAAAGTCCCAGTTAAACCCATGGCTAATTTAAAGTACACGGTTGTGTATCAATAATTATGAACAGACACCTAAATGTGTTCATGGCAAATGACACTTCTGACCTGTAAAAGTGCAGATTTAGCCATTCTTTTAAAAAGAAATGTGAAAGATGCAATGAGTGCATTTACAGCAGTGCCCAGCAGGAGGTAAATAGGGTATGTGGTCAGAGATGGTGAGAAAACAGAGCCAGGGACCTTCTTAAAGATTTCTGCTCTCACTTTCTAATTTACGCAAGCTTGTAAATACTGTGGGTATAGTTTTGGTAACCATTTGCAATCCAGGGGGATCACAGCTGCCATAACTCAGAGCTCCTGGGCTCTGGAGCACCAGAGGTGTCCCAGCAGGTTGAAATTCAGCAGTGAGATCCAGGGAGGCCAAAGGCCCTTGCACACAGCAGAGGAGTTTCTGCTTCATTTCTCATGGTGACTCAGGCACACAGCACTGTGCTGACAGCCAGGCCAGAAAATGAGACGTGTCCTCCTTCATGGAGATGGGCAAAGGGGAGCCCATGGAGAGAAAGGCACACTCCGAGAGGCAGCAGATCTTCCTGTGGCTGTGCTCTGCAGGAGGGACAAAGGCACCAGGGCGAATTTGCAATGGCTATCCAAGGAGGTGCAAGTTACCTGCTCCTTTCTGGAAAGTGCTGCCACCACCTCCTTCCAGAGCCTGGCTCTTCCTTGCTCAGGATGCTGTGTGAGAGGAAACCCAGGCATTCAAGGGTTCAGGGGTTCAGGTACGACCACCATGCTCCCAGTGTCCCATGAGGAGCGTGCTGTGGAATTAGAACCATGAAATCACAAGCGGTTTGGGTTGGAAGGTAAAGCTCATCTCATTCCATGGGCAGGGACACCTTCCACTATCTCAGGTTGCTCCAAGCCCTGTCCAGCCTGGCCTTGGACACTGCCAGGGCTGGGGCAGCCACAGCTGCTCTGGGCACCCTGAGAACCACCCTCACAGGGAAGAATTCCTTCCCAATATCCAATCTAGCCCTGCCCTCTGCCATTTGAAGCCATTCCCCCTTGTCCTGTCACTCCAGGCCCTTGTAAGTAGTTTCTCTCCATTTCATAGCTCCTTCAGGTACTGGAAAGCCACAATGACATCACCCCAAAGCCTTTTCTTGTCCAGGCTGAACAACCCCAACTCTCCCAGCCTTTCCTCCCAGCAGAGCTGTTCCATCCCTCTGATCCCCCTGGTGCCTCCCCTGGACTCGCTGTAAGAGTCAGAAATGTTTTGGCACCCTCAATGACCTTCCTGACAGAGTGTAGAGAGAAGAGGAGAGGGTGAAGGAAAAGGTTTATTTTCTCCCTCTCCCAAGAACCCAAAAACTCCTTCCAAGGCCTGCAGGAGAAATGCACTGGAGGCTTGCTAAACATGTAATTCCTTTCCAAGAGGGAAAGCAATGAATGAATGCACTGAGGGATCTGGTGGGCAGTGAAGCAGCTGTCCTCCTGTAAGTGTCCTTTTTCAAACTTATTTTCCTTAAAAATGTAGCAATGCTTTGAGTAGAAAGGCTTTCAGGACTGCCTGGCCACAAAAGAAGTCCTTCATGTGTGCCAATGCTGAAGTCATTGAGTATTTCTGCATTACATTGGAACTTTCCTTTTGGAAAATATAGGTCAGAAGAAGCTGGAATTATTATTTTTCAGAAGTTCCAACTCAATCTCTTAGACATTCTCATAGAAAAGGCTGATGTTCCAAAAAAATTGTGCAAAATCTTTCCAAAACAAGCCATTATTTCTGCTTGCAGACAAAGAATATAAATGTTTATGGGCTCTCTATGGAGCAAATGAAGGGGCTTGGTTTATACACATGCTGCCCTAACAATTCTATGTTAATATATGCCATGAAATTCCTTCTTTTTTTTTTTTTTTCCTTCCCTTTTTATTTGTACTTTATTGCACCTCAGGTGTTTATTTCAGCTCCCTGACAGGCTCTGAGAGGCACCTCTAGTTATTTTAAACAAATAAATCATATCTTGTCTGTAGGATCACCCCAGGGTGAGGAGCCAGCAAGGCTCCATTTCCAAATGCTGCAGTGATGGATTCCTGCAGCCCTGGGGGACAGCACGGTCCCCATGCCATGTGCCAGGGCAAATGACCTGTCAAACCTGATGCACTCACCTGCTGGGTAGGACGGGGGGAGATTGGGATGCTGGAGTTGGGTGGGAAGGACAAATTTGGGTTTGGATACTTTTTCCTCTGGGTTTTCCCTCTAGGTGGGAAGTTTTTTGCTAAAATTTCCAAAGTTCTCTGAGTGATTTGTTAATGTGGATCTTGTTTCTGTTGTTTCTTGGTCATGAAATGTGGAATTCAGCTTAAATCTGGGAGCCCAGCAGGAATGATGCATGATATGCCCCATCTCCTCATTTACAACCTAATTTCTTTGTGAATGTTTTCAAGTAAAAATAGAAAAATAAATAGATGTTGAAGCAAATCCTAGATACAATCTCTAATTAGATTAGGACCCAGCTTTATGGAATAATAAATTATCTAACTACCATGGTTCAGCTTCTCTCTGCTTTTAAGACTGATTTCTGCCTAAGGCCCTGGGAAAGTGACTGCAACAAAACTTAAAGAGATTAAGCCTGATTATTAAGGGAAGTCAGTTTTTTTGGATGCCCCTTCCAGACACACAAGCAATGGTGTTGTAATGAACGTGTTAAAAACTAAAGAGCCCCTGTGCAGCTCTGGCAGCTGCAAGGAGCATGGCTTAGTTCCTTTACCTGTGCCCAAACCTGAAGCTAATAAGTCAAATGCTGACCTGGAGATGTGACAGTGAGATGATTTTTTACTTTCAGTCCTCCTAAATTAAAACACATGCCCTGGTGTTTCGAGTCTGAGGACTCTATTAATTTCTGTCATTGTGGTACATTTGCAGCTCAGAAGTGATTCCCAGCATCATCCATCTCCAGCCTGCTGATTTTATCCAGCTGAGCCATGCAAGGTCCATTGCTAAAAAAGAAACTTTATTTCCTCTCAGCCATTTGCTGTGTGAATCAGCAATGCTTTTTGGCTCAAACTGGTTGATCACCCAGTGCTCCCAGTAACACACACAGGGACAGCCACTTCCCTTTCCCCAGGAACCGGAAACAGCAGTGCAAGGCTTGAAAGTGTTGAGTTCAAACCCTCAGGAAATCACTCTGTGCATCACTCACCCAGCTGGGAATGCTGGCTGTGCTTTTGGCCATGCAGGCATGGGTTGGATGCTGCACAAGAGAAAGGTAAGTGCCTGCCTGGATTTTAGGCCAAGCCTTGACCTAAATTCATGAACACTGGCATGCAGGTTTTTTAATTTTTTTTTTCTTTGGGCATTAAAAATACATGCTGGGCTCGTAGGACTGTTACTAAGGAGTAATTGGACAGTGGCTTTGAGAGCTGGCAGCTGTTATTTCTCACCTGCAGTGGAATTAGCAATTCACACACTTTGTTTTCCTTGCTTCACAGCACACTGCAAGTTGTATATGGAAAAGAGTTTCTCTCTGCCACACAGGAGCATTTGGAAACCATTATT
Source organism: Onychostruthus taczanowskii (assembly GCF_017590055.1). NCBI lineage: Eukaryota > Metazoa > Chordata > Aves > Passeriformes > Passeridae > Onychostruthus > Onychostruthus taczanowskii. The sequence continues at coordinate 2,239,886 of NW_024503680.1, read as the reverse complement.
ATTAATCCTTGTGGCTCAACAGTGGCACAGTGCAGGGCACTGGCCTCTTACCTTAGGACGTGCAAGAACACCCCATCTCATAAAAGCACACATTAGCCATCATCCATCTTCACTCTCAAGTTCTTGGCCTTGCTCTGTCCAAGGAAATCCTGGCTTGGGAGAACCAAGGGAGTCAGTAGGTGCCAAGGTGTGTGGAGAATCAGTTCCACAGAGGAACTTTTAGCAAAGCTCCAGCTACGTGCGGAGCAAGGATGTGTGAGCAAGTGAGCTCCAGGGTCCTGCCCTGAGCACCTGGCAGAATTCACAGAACTCACAGAACTCACAGAATGCCCAGGTTGGAAGAGACCTTCAAGATCATCGAGCCCAACCCAGCCCCAACACCCCAACTAAACCCTGGCACCCAGTGCCACATCCAGGCTTTGTTAAACACACCCAGGGATGGGGACTGCACCACCTCCCCGGGCAGCCATGCCAGAACTTTATCACTTTTCTGTAAAAAACATATTCCTAATCTCCAACCTATATTTCCCTTGGTGCAGCTGGAGGCTGTGTGCTCTGGTTGTGTCAGTGCTGCTGGAGACAGAGCCCAGCCCCAGCTGAGCACAGGCACCTTTCAGGAGCTGTGCAGAGTGATGAGGGCACCCCTGAGTCTCCTTTTCTCCAGGTGAGCACCCCCAGCTCCCTCAGTGGTTCCTCTCAGGGTTTGTGTTCCCAGCCCCTCTCCAGCCTCGCTGCCCCCTCTGGATGTGCTCCAGCCCCTCAATGTCCTTCCCAAACTGTGGGACCAGGACTGGGCACAGCACTGGAGGTGTGCCCTCACCAATGCCCAGTGCAGGGGCAGAGTGACCTCCCTGCTCCTGCTGCCACACCATTCCTGATCCAGGCCAGAAGCCATGGGCCTTCTTGGCCACCAGGGCAGCAGCTCAATCCAGCTTGTCAGCTCCTGGTGTGCCATCAGTGCTCAGAAGAGGTGAGCAGTGAGCTACCTTTGGAATAGTTTATTCATGGAAAATCGGCCTTTTGGCAGGGTTTTACACATGCAGTCCCTCTGGGGGCTGCAGAGGCTGACGGGCTGCTTCAGTTTTGCTGTCATGGTGCTCCCGCACAATTGGAGTGGTGCTTGTGGCTGGAGTGGCACAGGCTGGAGCACCCATCCAGCAGAGGGGATGTGATCTCCTGATGAACAGGAGGATGTTTTCTGTAATACTTAAGTCAGAGCCCAGAAGTGAGTGTAACCTGTGGAAAATGCACCTCTTGGTATCCATTATTTGATATTGGCAAAAGTGAGCCTTACCCCCTCATTCCCACCTTAGTTTTTAAAATCTTTGGCCTTTTCTGGTCTCTGCAGAGCAGCTTTTGCAGAGAGCTGCCACCAGGACCCTCTGCCTCTGTGCTGCTGCTGCATGCAGAGGAGAGGATGAATTGTTCTTTCCATGGGTATTAAATATTTTATTTTGTGACCTTCCTCTAATCAGATGCTTTATCTCAACCATCTATTAAAAGCAAAGCAATAAAAAAGGAATTTAATAAAGTTAACCTCCTTAAATTGTGTAATTGTCACTTTCCCAGGATATTAGGGAAGCTGTAAGGGGGGAAAAATATATACAGAGCAGTTTTTGGTGCATTGATAATTTATTATCTAATAATCTCTTCTCCTCCACACTATTCCCAGTTTTCTCATTACTTGTGTGCAGCACAACACCCTGTTGCTGCTAGCAGGCTGCTGTGCTCTGCAGAGCCAGATCTGCTCTGTGTCACTGCTGAACACTCAGGTGGCAGGAGGACTGTCCATGCACAGGCCATGCCTGAGGGTATTTAAGTTGTTGAGTGAGTTGGTTTCTCTCCTAATGCTTTGGAAGTGCAGTGAGAGAAAACTCTCACAGCCAACAGGCTGTGGCAGGAGGTTCAGCACAGCACCCAAGAAAGACATCCCTAGGAATCCCAGAATGGTTTGGGTTGGAAGGGACCTTAAAGCCCATCTCATCCCAACCCCTGCCATGGGCAGGGACATCCTCCACTGTCCCAGGTTGCTTCAAGTCTTGTCCAGCCTGGCCTTGGACAATTCCAGGGATCCAGGGGCAGCCCCAGCTGCTCTGGGCACCCTGTGCCAGGGCCTCACCATCCCCACATGTCAGAATCTCTTAATATCCAACTAAATCTACCCTCAGGAGCCCAGTGTGGTGGGTATGTGTATCCCCAGTTGTTTGCTGGGTGAAGGTGGTTGCCATGAAGTTGAGATTTAGATATGAATCAGACCCTCTGGATCCCCTGTTTCTCCCAGGGAATTGTTCAAGCTGATACTTCTGGTCTGACTCAACAACACTGATCACTTTTCTTTACTGTCTTGAAGGTTGAACAAGCATTGAGAGCACCAAGTACTTCCTTGGAGAGATTGCAGGCTGTGCATCTGCTGCAGAGAGTTTGCATTTAGCTCAAAACAGAAGACCTGAGATACCTGAGGACTTCAGGATCTTGGAGACTTGCAGCATCTTGGAGAAGACAAAGCAGAAGTTTTCCTAATCCCTAGTTGGCATCTGGAACTACCTGAAGCAGGCTGGGGTAGAAGTGACCTGTCTTGATCTTCGCAGGGATGTGGATCTGCTGCCTTGCCTGTCAAAATGTGGCTCTAGCAAAATGTGTGTGGTTCAGGAGTGAAGAGGCAGCACCAGGCCAGGTATGCACTGGGGAATCAGGGCTGCAACTGGAGAGGACTTCTCTTGGCAGCTGCCTGTATTTAAAAATGGAGAATTCTTTCCTTTTTCCGTTTACCTTCATATGAGAATTCATGTGACAGCTTTACCTGCCAGAGGAGAGCTTCTCCCAGAGATAAATTCCCACAGCAAGCCGTGTCTGGATGGGGAGGTTATCAAGGAAGAGGGAGCATGGGTCAGGTGAGTGATGCCTGCTGCAATTTACAATTACAGACCATGTTTGGGAACACACAGGAGAGTGTTACTGTCGTGCTTTGGGCTGGGCAGATGATGGATGTGATGGGATTGAGAGGGTGCAGAGGGTGATTACAAAGAGCAGGGAAATTAAATGGAAAAGCTACTGGTTAGGAGCCAAGTGTAAATTTGTTTTTCTTCTTCAGAGCTGGATCTGTGTTGGTTTGCATCTGCATTGCCCAGGAAGGGCTCAGTGCACAGGAAACAGAAGCTGGCACATGCTGAAGGCACAAAAATGTGATGTGTCCGTGATTTACTGAGCAGAACCTCAGCTTTGACTGCTGGGCAGGCAAATATTGCCTTCAGAGAGCACAGCCGGGTGGTCTTGCTTATCAAGGAGAAAAATAGGATGATGCTGGGGCTGGTGGTCATGATTGAGGACACCTGAGTTCTCATTTTGCCCCTGAATGGCTGCACCCTTTGGGATGGGGTCAGTCAGTCACTGGTGCTGGGGACAGTCTGGGAGAGCAAATTCCTGGGGTTTGTGGGCTTTTAAAAGGATTGTTATGAGTTTAAATGCAGGGAAAGCTCTGCAAAATCAAGAATCAGGAAAACAGTGTGCAGTAGCCAAGAAAAGGATTTTAACTGGGATTTCTCGTATTCTGAAGGCACAATGGGGTGGTTGGAGGCTGTGGGAGAGGAGAGTTGTTATCAGAACCTGAGTTCTCTGTATTAGTGGTGAATTTCAAATTCAGACTCAAACTCAGGAGCAGGGGAAAGGGCTTGGACCCTACTGCTGCCCAATCTAGTGATAGAAATTGCTGCCACTGCCCCTGCCCTGCTCTCCCCTCAAGTCTTGTGATTTTAAAGTGTAATCAGTCTCACTATTCAGGAAAGTCTGGCATGTGTCTCCCCACCAGCAACAGGGATTCTGATAAAAGAAGTCAACAAGGCTAATGTTGTTTTCAGTCACTAAATCTGACTTCAAGCTAGCCTAGGAAAAAAGGAATTCATCTCTGAATACATTGGTTGATGACTGACAGGAAAATATTGCACATGATGTAGCTGGTGTGTATTTTCAATCACCTGTACAGCTGGCTGAATATTGGAAAAACGTTTTTGCAAATGTATTGCAGTAATTGGCAGAAAAGAAAGAAATTAATATTATGCAACCCACAAATCACTCCATTATGTGCCTACAGCAACAAGGGCTTCCTAAAGTAGAATTGGATTCAACATCAAAATCCCCATTTTGGGCTTCCCAGGAGCTCTGTGAGGAAGGGAAGTGTGCTGATGGAACAACCAGGGTGAGGTCACCTGTGCCGTGCCCAGACACTGGCACTGGCTGGGCCTTTCTGGCCACCTCGCTGTGACCAACAGCAGTGGCTCTGTGGGCACACAGGGGAAACTTGCCCCTGGCAAACCCAACTCTTACAGGCTGACAGCAAGGCTGGAACAGGGGGAGAAGCCTGGCAAAATCAATGGGAATGACAGTTAGGAAAGATAATTGATAATATTGGCAGGTGGGAGAGCAACAGAGTAGAAGAGGAGGAATAACCACTGGGGGAGTTCAGAATGGAGGCAGTGGTCTGCTGAAGGTGCCCAGTGCATGCCCAGCCTCTGTGCTGCACCAGCTCCTTGCCAGACAGGCCCTGACTGAGCTTAACATAGGCAAAAAAAGAAAAAAAAAAGATTTCATAGACCAGTGGCCCAGCAGGATTCAGAAGAGACTTAGAGTCTTTAGGTCAGATTTCCTTTGGCTCCAGACAGGATTTGATGTGCTGACTCAGTTTTCTGAACAAATGATGCTTCTCCCTCCCTTTGACCTGCCCACTCTGTGTGCACCTCCCTGGACTATCAAAAGCCTCAAGATTTCTCCAAGGAGCCCAAAAGGACCTGAGGCAGACAGACCAGACTTTGTGTGCTGTCCTATGGAACAGGGCACAGACAAACTCTAATTCCTGCTGGCTGGCTCCCTGCCTCACACGTGTTTGTTGCAGATGTGGGACTTCTCTGAGCTGTGTCCCTGGATCTGCATTGAAAGCAGTGTAATCGGGTGCACCACCATAGTGGCCAATGACAAGCAGCATTTTTCTGCAAGCATTTTTCCTCCTGTTGCTGAGAGATTACATCTGATGTTATAAACCAGCATCACTCCCTGTTGGTACCACCACTAATTTGCCCTTCTAGAAAAGCTTCTTGTTATTGCAGTGTGTTCACTGCAGCCATCTAGGTGAAATTATTTCTTTCAGGCTAGAAAGATTTAAAAAAAAAAAACCCAGAATTTTTGTCTTGTGTTGTCCAATATTTGAAAACCCCTGGAGAAAAATGAGAGTGATCGATCCAGACCAAGATGGGGAGAAAACTCATTATCATTTTTAAGATAAGAGAGAAGCAAGAGGAGCAGGGGGTTGGTGGGGAACTGAGGGGTGCAGACAGCCTGGGAGGGTGCTGACCCTGTTCAGGAAAGGAACCTTGAATTATGCAGTGGGATTTGTGTAGGGATTGCCTCTGACCACAGATGAAGATTTTGGAGGGAAGGAATCAAAAGTCATCAAAAACATCTCAGTGAGTTTGTGAACCTACTCTGGGATGTTTTAAGAGAGAGGAGGTGTGATTTAACTACATTTGATTGCCCTTGATGTCACCTTCCCTTATCCAAAAAGAAACTTTCTAACCCTAGCTCTAATCCTGGACATTTCCCCATAGTCCCTGGCAGTCTGGTTTGGGAGCTGTTAATCCCACAGGTACAATCCTCATCAGGCTGGCTGGCAGGAGGGAGGTTGTTTGTTGGGTTTTGTGAACTTCTTTTCTGGAGAGAACAAGGGCTGTGGGAATATCCTGGAGCCCACCTGTCAGACTGTTCTTGTTAAAGTTTGAAGAATTGGCCAATTTCAATGCAATTTAACTGACAAGAACTTTAAAAGTAATAGGTTTATGAAAAGCTCTGTAAAAATAGCTGGCCAGGTAAAAGAGAGACTCTTCCATGGGTTTAGTTGAGGGAAAACTGCAGCATGGACTCACATCTTGGGGATGTAAAAATATATGCTCATGTGTTTTCCATTAGGACCTGGTAATTCTCCTGGCTAACAGGAATTTGTGTGAGCCTCTCTTTTCCAGGTAAAAGAAAGGAGAGGAGCTGCAGGGTTTGACATCCCCCATGTTTGAGGCCTTGGGGACCATTGGAGGCAACCTAAATTAAAGTGGACATTTGTGGGAAGAAGAATCAAGAAGGAACTAGACCATGCTGAAGGAAATAACAGAAGCACCCAGTTCCAGGAGAAAATTAACAATTCACAGTTCTGTAATTCAAGGGCACTGTGGTACCTTTGTAGAAAGCTGGTGGGTGTCTCCATCACTTTTTTTACAAATGCAGAAGTAGAGACACAAGAGCATGGAAAGTTTGTGGTCTCTGAGCCTCCTGGTTCACCTCTCAGCCTCTGTCACGGGACACTTCATTTTCTTGTAGTCAAGGAGTAGCCAGGGGGAAAGGAAATGGAAAATCTGTTTGTAGCTGCCATTTGTAATGGAAAAGTTAAGTGGTACCACCTATTTTTATATAAGAATTTTAGAAAGTCTGGCAGAATTGATTTTAAAACTGTAGAATTAGAGAATCTCTGACATGTATAAGACAGTTGTTCTAAAGGTTAATAATTTCTATTAAAACAACTTTTGCTTCTTACAGAGAGTTTCAAGGTGAGGAATGAAGGCACACCTATGCCTTCCTTGGTGCTTTTTGCTTTGCTGGCTGCTACAGCCAGAATTTCTTCTGGGGCCTGTGCACGTTGACAGTGTGGCTGCTATATTTAATGTTGTTCCCAAATGTTTGGGCAGGCAGTGGCTGACCTTCACACCTGGCTAAATAAATCTGCTCTGCACTCCCTGCACTGCCAGGAGACCATGTGCAGAAGCCACATGGTGAGGCTGGCAGGAGCCTGCCCTCCTGGGGGAGTGTTTTAAAGCTAAAAAAGAAAGTTTAAACCCATCAGGATGTCTCTCTGAGTGGGGGAGAAAATCTGTCAGAAATTATGCTGAGCCTCGCTCCCAATCAGCCCGACATGGTGGGAGAATTGTATCCTCCTGTGATTTAATCAAGGCAGACACAGCGTGGTCCAGACATTCCTTGGAGACTGGGATGAGGCTGGGATGGGGGCTGAGATGGAGGCTGGGATGGGGGCTGGGATGGGGGCTGGGATGGGGGCTGGGATGGAGAATGGGATGAGGCTGGGAGGGGGGCTAGGATGGAGGCTGGGATGGAGGCTGGGATGGGGAAGAAGACTTACAGCATGGCTCATGAAGTGCTAGCTGGAAAGTGTCCATCCCAGTGCAGCACGGCGCCCTGCTGCTGTCACATGCTCCTGGCAGGGAAGCCATGGCTTCCTGCTCCACACACAGCCCAGCCCAGCAGAGCTTGGGCAGGGTTCAGCACAGCCGGAATAAAAATGGCAATAAAAATGAGATTAAAAATGGGAAAATTGGGAATAAAAACACAGGGAAAAACGGGAATAAAAATGGGAAAATTGGGAATAAAAATGGCAATAAAAATGGGAATAAAAATGGGAAAATTGGGAATAAAAATGGCAATAAAAATGGGGGCTGGGATGGAGGCTGGGATGGGGGCTGGGATGGGGGCTGGGATGGAGGTTGGGATGGGGGCTGGGATGGAGAATGGGATAAGGCTGGGATGGAGAATGGGGTGAGGCTGGGATGAAGCTGGGATGAAGCTGGGATGCTGCTCCAGTACAGGATATGGCAGCAGGAGCGTGGCTAGCACATCCCCCGGAGGCAGCAAAGCGGGTCCTGGGTAGATAAACTACCTGAAAAATGGTCACACTCCATTCCCTGCTCAGCCTCCCCGCCCGTGGCAGGGCTGGCTAATAACAGACAGATCCTCAAATGGCTATTGAAGCTGCTGTGAGGGAGCTGCTGCACTCTGCTAACTTTCAATAATCGGTGAAGCAATGGCAATAGAGTTTGTGCACTGCGGTGGAAGAGATCTATTAAAAGTCCCTTCCAAGCCTCTGCTGCTGGGGAGAGCAGTTAATTGAAACCATGGTGCTTGTTTTAATTGTGTCTGTCCGTAAGCCTTTGCTGGAATTGCTCTGTCAAGGCTGCTTCCCCTCTGCCAGCCCTCTCCTCAGCTGGGTGATGCTACAGCATCACTGCCTTCCACAACAGGCTTGGATTTACTGCTGGGAAGGGCAGCAGGGCTCTAGGGCTGCACAGCCCCTCAGAGAGGCAGAGAGGCAGGGATCCATCCCTGGCAGTGTTCAAGGCCAGGCTTAATGGGGCTCTGTGCAACTTGGCCTAGTGGAAGGTGTTCCTACCCATGGGAGGGGTGGGGAGGATGCATTGGTTTTGGTGTCACTAAGCCAGATTTGGAGCTTTGCTGGGGCCATTCTGTCACTCTTGTGTCAGGAACGGGATTGAGGTGACACAAGACTCTAGGTCTCTTCAGGAGGTTACTAATTTGAGTTTATTAGAAACTTATTCTTTTATACACTGTTCTGGTACAGGTGGACTTGATTGGTCATTTAATCAACACACTGTCATACTATTGGTTAATTAAGACACTCTTTGGTACACATCTTATGAGAAAACAACTGTTCAAAACACTAGTTGTAAGATTGTTTTAATTATTTTTCTCAGCTTTCTCGAAACTCTCCAGAACAACTCCTGGGAAAGTTTATCTGGCTTTCTCCCTCTGAGCAGACTGTTCCATCCACACCATTCATCCCTGAGTGCAGAGGTGGCATTTCACCACGAAAAGATGGTGAAAATCACAAATGCAATATGCAATGCCAAGTCAGGAGAATACAGAAGCACACAATCAGCACCATGATGCTCCAGCTCAGAGCCAGTCTGGGAACAGGCACAGGGTGCTGTGTGGCAGGTTTGGACTCAGCTCATGGCAGTGGTGTGTGATGGAGTGGGAGAAGTGCCACGATGCAGAAGGGGGGAGTGTGGTGACAGCTCCAATGCTCCCAGGAACTGCTGGGAGTGCTGTCACTACTGACACCTGCCAGTCTGAGCAGAGGAGACCAGGAAAGATGGGCTATTCCTGATGAAAGGGACCCCAGCAGAGCAGGGTGACGAGGAGCAGTGCCAGGAGAGATACCCGAACATGTGGCGAGCCCAGGGCCAGCTGTGGCAGTGCTGCCTGTGGGAAGGGATAATCCTGCTGGTGGGAGGGAGCCAGGGCTCAGCACCACAGGCTTAACCCAGCCTCGTACCAGAGCTGTGCTGTTTGCCAGCACAAAATCAGAGAAAGCCCAAAGAGCAGTTTGTGTTGTGCATTTCTGCCAGGGAGGTCAGAACGCAGCAGTGCTGGGCTCCCTCGATGGGTGCTGCTTTCCCAGGGCTGAGATAAATGCTGAAATTTAAAAACTGCAGAGGCAAAGTTAATCAGTGAAGTTTATCTGTGTTCTGTGTCAGCCTAAATCTCCTTGTTTGGCCATTCCTCCTTCAGCCAAACAATTATTTTGCCTTCAGGGAGGGTCTGGCTGCTGGTGTGCTGAGCAGGGCTGGCTCTGCAGGACACATCACCTCTGCCCTGCTCCTGGCACCAGCTGGAGGGGATGGCATGGGGAGAGCTTTGAGAGAGAAAATCCAAAGTGACAGTGGTTATTGCACGGCTGGGAGGGAGATGGGTGAAGCCAAGGGAGGATCCAGCCGGGTGGGTGAGGAGTTATCTCCCCTTGGGAAACCACCCTGCGTTTGGGACTTGGCTTGCTCCCTGGTTTTGGAGCCATCCCTCCCCTCAAAATGAGCATTCAGCACACTCACTACCACGATAAAGGCCAGTCCCAGCAGTGTTTGTGCTGTGCTGGCACGAGAAGGGGACTTAGTGTAAATTAAATTGAGTGTAAATTACCCTCATTTCAAAACCGCTTTGCAGTGCCAAGAAAGTATAAACTGGTTTTAAGGCTACATGGGAACCAAGCTTGTTGTTTTATAAATCTGATCACCTTGAGCTTGGGACCCCCTGGGAGGTTTCAGAAGTCTCCAGCAGAGTCTTGCTTTGTTTGCATGGATTAAAACTGTAAATATATTTAGGCTATGAACATAGAATGGGAAGAAAGGAAAAGATTAAAAAATATTATGTATTTCTGATTTTTAGATTTATGTTCTTCCACATGAAAGTGTGAATGACATTTATTTGGCTGGCTGCATAATCCATGTTAACAAGACAATTAGTATGTGCTGAAAGTTATTATTTTCCTCGGCACGTCAAAGTCAGGACTGCTGCTAGATTTGGAATGGAGCCTTGATTAATTTCTTCTTTGCAGTAAAAGATAATATTGAATTTTTCTCCAAAGATCTTGGCAGCATGTAATTAATATTTTTTTTCCTGCCTTAAATAAAATGGAACAAAACACAACAACCTAACTGAGGAAAAATTCAGTAAAAAATGGATGTTTCCTCTTTGATTCTGTATTGAGTGAATTCCATGTTTCTGGAAGGCACAGACAGAAACAGGGAGAGCTGCAGCTCCCTCCTCATTCACAGACCAGGTACAGGACTAACAGTGCTGTGTTTTTTTCAGGCACTGTGAGGTGTCCCTAAAGAGGAACTTTGCTGGAGTTTCTCACCTCCTTTGGAACAGATTCAAAAGCCTTTGGGTGGCAGAAACTGGTATTTGAAAACAGCCCCAGTGCTGCTACATAAAGTGGCTGTGTGTAACTTAAACCAGAGCCTGTCCTGTGGTCACTGCTCAGCTCTGCTCAGGTGCAGCAGCCTGGGCCAGGGCTTTGTGTCAGGTGTTGCAGGTTTTTCCTGCAGCAAGGCTCCAGGTAGTCTTTATCAAGGTGGTTTATCAATGTTCTTACAAAAGCACATTTCATAGCAGTGATTTCCACTTTTCTATTAACTTTTCCTGCCCTTCTCCCTGTTCCCTAACCTGTGGCTGCGTGAGCTGCACTGTGCTGAGCAGGGCTGCTGCTTCCCTTGCCCTGGCAGAATCTACTCAGCTTCAGAAAGTTTGGCAGCCATGGCTGAATTTGAATCATCACAAAGACCCAGACTATTGAATTTCAGATGTCTTCTGGTGTCTGCATTCAGCTTGAAGGAGAACAGCCCCTCTCTCCCATGGCTGGGAGGTATCAGGGGTGCAACAAGAGGCTGGGGCAATTATTTGTGAGGTGCTGAGAGCAGAATGATGTGGGATTGCTGGAAGCATGTGTGTGACTCAATGTCTCAGAATTCACATTCATTTCTGGTACAGGACTTTGGTTCCTAAGGGGAAATGAAGCCTGTCTTGGCTGAGGAGTGGGGGCAGCTGAGTCTAGGAGGAGGCAAACACAGGAAACCCAGAAATGCTCCAGCAAAGCTTGTCCATTTCATCTTGCAGTCCCTGACTCTGTGCTGATCCTTCCCATGACAGCACCCCGGTAAGAGCAGGGTGATGCCAAGGAAGGGAATAAAGACCGAACAGCAAAAGAGCTGCTTTATGAGCAGTTTATATCAAAAGGGAGACAGAGCACAGAAAAAGAGGTGAAGTGCTGCTGTTCCAGAGCTGTGTGCCCCTCTCTGGTACCCAAAGTGGTGATCACCCCTCTGGGGAATGAGGCTGCCATGGCTGGGGTACACCAGGTAGGTGGTAGCACCCTCATGGGTTTGATTTCCTGCTGGTCTCCTCCTGGCATGGTGGGTGTCCCTCTGCCCTGGCTTCCCCACAGGCCACAAGGGCAAGAACAGTTTTCTGCAGAGAGCAAGTGGTTAATGCTTGAGGCAGAATGATGAACATGCCTGGAAAGGTGAGGAATAATCCAGCACGAGGGCCAGAGGGGTGCAGTAAATAAGGCAGAGGTTCCCCACAGAATGAGAATGAGTGTAAGCACTCAATAACTCTCCTGTTCCCCAAGCAGTGTCTGAGCTGCCAAAGAGGCAGGGGGCCTGTGAGTGAAAAAGTGTGGCTAAATCCCAAAATACACTTCATCTAGGGGGACAGGGGGCAGTGCCTCCTCCCTGGCAGGAGGAGTGGAGAGGGCAGGTCTGCACATCTGAGCTGATCCCAGCAGCCCAGGAAATGCTCCTGCCCCCAGGAGTGTGATGGGTGAGCTGGGGCCAACTGGCTTTGACCAATAGCAAATATGGCAGGGAAATGGATGAAAAACTTCAAGAGGTGAAAGGAGTTAGTGTTAAGTATGAAAAATGTAAGTGTTCCTGGCAGCGTGACAATCTTCAGAGTCACATTTCGATTTCCTAGTTGAGAATGTTTTATTCAGTAAGGTCAGAGGTTTCCTGGCTGGCCACCACGGATACGTGGCCAGGTTTGCCCCTCTTGAAACATGGAAGCATAAATAGAATTGCTGCATGTGTTTTCCTTTATTCAAAACCAACTTCTTTATCAGTTTTTTCCCATCGCCCTGCAAATTGTTTGTTGATGAGGGACTTTAATTGCTCCAGAGATGGTCCTGTGGGTACATCTTAATTCCTCTTATCTGACACCCTGATGGCTCCAAGCTCTGCTGCTCCAGACCACAGTGAACTCATTTAAACCATTAACTGTGATGGCAGCAACATGAGCCTTTTCAGAAATGCTACTGGGTGATATGTACCCAACATCAGCCCCAAATAAAGGTTAATTTCATTCATCAGGAGATGCAATTAAACCCCTTTAGCTGGGAGCTGTTTTTCTGGGCTATACCACCTGTTATGAGCATTTCAGGGGTCATGATTTCTGCATTTCCTCTTGCTATTCAACACTAGAATAAATTAGACTTCAAAAACTCTAAACCTAAATAATTCCTACAACATGGTTTCTTTGGTTGTACCTATGCCAATCACTGTTATTATTTTTATAATTATGCCATTCTCCATCTGCTTGATGGAGTTAATGTCTCACTTTGTCAATCAGTGGCCCATCTTCCTTCCATGTCTCAGCAACAGCCAGCCAGAGGATGCAGAAATTCGGCTGTTTTCCAGGCACTGAAATGAATTTTAGTGCTTGTGTTCGTCTTTGTGTGTGTTCATTGACTGGCACTCAATTCTGCCTCACCAGGGAAGATGAGGAGGGGCTGAGTTCTGTGTTTTGTGGCGCTTTTGGGCAGAGCTGGGATGCAGCAGAGTGGGACTGATCTCTCTAGCTCCTCTTCTTCTCCCCAAAACTGCAAACCAAGGAAAGCCCTGCATGGCTACAGGCAGACAGGAGGGTGTGTGACAGAGAAAGTGCTCTGTGCATAGCCACATGAGCTGTATCTTGCAGAAACCAAGCCCCTGTTTTCCCATCTATGTGATAATATTGATAATTATCAATAATCATTGATAACAGCCGGTGGTTGTTGGGAATTCCAGCAAGAAATGGCATTGGGGTAAAATGTGGTCAGGTGCTTGAGGGCTCCCAGAAAGGCCCATTTCTTGCTGCCCCACCTTTTTTTAGGGAGAACTGCCCTTTGTGTTCTTCTTCTCCTCCGTTTTATATGGTCCAACCTCGCCAAAAAGGAGTGAGACAAAAATGAAGGTAAGGTCACCATCAGGGACTGTGGGCTGGGTGGGGGAGCAGGATTTAATGTGCTGCTAATCCCAGAGCAGCTCAGCACTGGCTGGAAAACATGCTGGAAATCTGAGAAGAACCCACCAGGCAGCCCACCCTGACCTGGCACCCTCCTGCACCCCACCAGTGGGGTGGGGCTGGCAGGATATGCAGGGTCTAGGGCATATTAAAAACATCTCTGGGCTTACCCATGTGGGGGCTGAGCACAAGGGGGTTCAGATGGACTCAAACTGGTTTAGAGGCTAGAAAAAATTTCTTCACTGGAAGGGTAGTCTGATGCTAGAACAGCTGCCCAGAGAGGTGATGGATTTACCATCCCTGGAAGTGTTCAAAAAAACCTGGGGACATGGTTAGTGTGAACACAGTGCTGCTGGGTTACTGCTTGGATTCAATGATCTCACAGGGCTTCTCCAGACAAAATAATTCCATGATTCTGTGAATAAAACCAAGGGAAACTGCACTGTGGTTCAGCCTGGTTGTGCCAGCACAGCTCAAAATGGAGCTGTACAAGATCCCAGGATATTTTATGTCTCCCCAAAGCTAATTATTGTGGCTGAAATACAGAACCAGTGCAGCACCCAAGCTGGCCCAATTACAGCCAGTTTGAGCAGTTCTGCTCAGCCATTCCCTAAGGAAGGAAGCAGTGATTATTTGTGTTGCACAGCAGTTTGGATACCTGTAAGCAAGCATGCATCCTGCTAAATGCATCCTTGGTAACGAGCTGAGGCCGTTCCCTAATTAATATTTCAAATATTCCCAGGCTAGATTGATATACTGTAAATGAACAGTGTCAGATGACAACAGAAATTAGATAAGGAGCATCTGGAAGTGATCTGCTTCTATTTAAGATCTAGCACTACGAAACTGTTTTTATTACCAGCAGCTCGAAAAAACTTCAGGGATTTTCAGAGAGATGCTGTTGATGGTGGGTGAGAAGGGGGAGCTCATCTTCAGGCTCCCCAGTACCCACAGTGAGGAGCAGACCCTTCATTAGCTCCAGCCAGCATCCCTGTACCGTGTGGTGCCAGCCATGTTTATTAGCTGCCTGCAATTAGCCAGGGGTCTGGAAATGGCATGGAGGGTTAAAGGTCAAAGGAATTCTTTCTGAAATTCTTTATAAAATGAGGAGCTGGGTAGCTGAGCACAGAGGTTTGAATTTCAAGTGAGGATGCTCTCCTTAATGGAATGTGGGATTTCTTCAGTGATTACTAAGGGCTACAACTTGTTCCCCAAACAAAAAATGCAGCTGCACCACCTGCATCCTGGGGACAAATTTGCCCATTTCTCTTAGTTATTATCTGTCTTGGTGCAGGGTTTGCATTTCATTTTTGGCATGTTTTTTTGTAGAGTGTGGATTTGGCACAAGATCTATGATCGTTAATAGATTATCCAGTTTAACACCACGGCTGTTGTCACATGTGCCTGGATCCAGAGCCATGTTATTCACTTCAGGGGAGATGCTACATGCCCTTCAACCTGAGTGGTTAACAAAAGTTTGAAGGCTGGCTGGTTTGTTTGTCAGGAAGACAAAGCAGTGATATGTGGCAGGTGCACTTTCTGTGTAGCCCTTTTTTAATCATTCACATGCACACAAAAAGGAAAAAAAAAAAAACTTCTGTCTTGTTTCTTTAAGCACAACAGAGAGAATTCAAGCACATTGCTTAATGAAATCAACATATCTGTTGCACCAGTGAGTGCTGTGACTAGAAAACTACAGGAAAACTGAATCTCTCAGGTTCCATGGATGTGATTTCTCCTGGTTTCTGCCCCTGGCCCACACAGCAAGTGAACAGGACGGCGGTGCTCTGCCCTTTCCTGCCTCCTGCTGTCTCTCACCCTTCCTGATAAAGGTTCTGACCGGCAGAAGAGCTCCCTGACAGACTGGCCAGGCAGTCCAGATTGCCTGGCAGAGAGAGTCTGAGTCTCTGAGTCTTGGAGAACTCCTTCAGGATGCTCATTGTGTTCCAGAGCTTGGAAAAGGCAGCTGGGAGAGGTCGCAGGTGCACTTTCTGTGTAGCCCTTTTTTAATCATTCACATGCACACAAAAAGGAAAAAAAAAAAAACTTCTGTCTTGTTTCTTTAAGCACAACAGAGAGAATTCAAGCACATTGCTTAATGAAATCAACACATCTGTTGCACCAGTGAGTGCTGTGACTAGAAAACTACAGGAAAACTGAATCTCTCAGGTTCCATGGATGTGATTTCTCCTGGTTTCTGCCCCTGGCCCACACAGCAAGTGAACAGGACGGCGGTGCTCTGCCCTTTCCTGCCTCCTGCTGTCTCTCACCCTTCCTGATAAAGGTTCTGACCGGCAGAAGAGCTCCCTGACAGACTGGCCAGGCAGTCCAGATTGCCTGGCAGAGAGAGTCTGAGTCTCTGAGTCTTGGAGAACTCCTTCAGGATGCTCATTGTGTTCCAGAGCTTGGAAAAGGCAGCTGAGAGAATGTTGCCCTCAAAATGGGGTCCCATTGACCCCATTTTGAGGGCAACATTCCATGTCTTCCTTAATGCCTCCTACATTGCCAGTGCTAAAATATACTGGATATCATTATAAGATACTGAAGAGTGCTCTTCTTCCCGTAAAATGTATTCTGTTCAATAACAAACATCTATCAACTCTATTTAGTATGTATTTGACACTCATGAATTTCAGGGGTCTGTTCCTGAATCCTAGTACCAGCCACGTGGATTACAAATCCTGCTGGGAAACCAAACAACTCTGGTCATTTACAAGGCATCAAAAAGATAAAATGTGTTTTTGGTTTGGGTGAAGAACACTTGCAAAAGGGAACCTTTATGATAGCAAAAGTAATTGGAAAAAAGGAAGAGGAAAATATTCCTTTTATGAAATGTAAACTCCCTGCTGTGGAAAACTATTGAGGCAAGTAGATGAGTAAGATTATAAAAAGGATTAGATATGGATTATCCAGGATTAAGGTAATGAACTCTCTTGGATAAAATTCACAAGTGGTTTTCTTCCTGGTGTGTTTGTGGTCCTAGATAAAACTGTTATTTCTAGGTAGATGAAAACTGCCCTCTCCTGCATTGCAAGGACCAACAGTTGTTTGTGTTTGCTTCATTTCATTCTTAAAAAACCCTCTCAGCTCCCAAAGTGAACAAGGGCTGAGTGTGAAGACCTCATTATAGTGAGTGGTAACATAGCACAGGTGAGGTGGGATGTAGCTGGATGTAAACTATGCACATGGAGGGGAGAAACCACATTGTTACACACACATATAAATGTCCTTACCTACTTATGTGTGTACACACACTCTGATGGTCCTTGATCCACAGAGACCTGAGGAATGAGATGTTGGACTTAAAACGGAGAGTCCCTGTCAAAGTGTGAGCCTGCTGAATCAAACATTAAAGTGTAAGGATTTAGCAAGAAATAAACAGAGAACAAAGCAGATCTTGTTGCAGCACTGTGCAAACGCTGCTGGTCTCTGAGCCCAGCTGCCAGGCCTGGCTCCCTGCTGCAGGATGTCCTGTAGGGCTGGGCAAGGGGCACAGAGCAGCTCTTCCCTCGGGACCAACAGCAAAGGGGCCAAGGAGTCCAACCTGGAAAAGAAAAACTGGAGGGGAGGGCGTGACGTGACAGAAAACCAGGAGCGGCTTGGACTGGGAATAGAGGTTCACTGCAGCTTCTAAGCATGGGCAGATCCAGAGCTTTGATCCACAGCAACATCTTCCACAAGGGTTTGGCCTTCAAGGCAGTTTGGAGCTGCAGCAGTCCAGGCTATCAGCTCCACCCCTGTTTCTAATAAAAGAGCTTTTGCTTGGTTGTAGACAGCAAAAAATAATTTTCAGATGTTGCCGCTACTCACAGCGGGGTGTAATAGAGACTCATTATCATTCACAAGTCTAACTTAATTACATTTTTCTTGAAGGATTTTATGCTGTCTCAGTGGGAAGGGGGGCTCATCTGCATACATTCAGGGCCTGTCTTTTCAAACCTTGGCAATATTGATGGTAAATGCAGAAGAAAGTTGGGGAATTACTTTAGGACCTTCATTTGATCAATGCAAGCTGCAGCATGGATTCACCAAACCCACAGGAAATATTATCATGCCCAAAACCTGAATTGTTAGACAACAAGATGTTACCTTGCTCCTTCTGTGTGTGTTGCTTTCATCACAGGGTCTGAAAATGAGTAATTTCTTCACTGGTCAAATCTGGAAGGCTTTTCTGGCTTTATTATTATATTTCTTGTGCAGAAAGAAATTTTCCTCCATAGAAGCCTCAAGGCATTACTTAAAATTGAAAAAGCAAAATAAAAGAGACTGGATTTCAGTCTGGGATGATCAAAGCATTCCTTTTTTTAGCCATAGATGATGTCTGTGGGCACCCTGGTGCTGTCTGGGTGAGGTGGGGGTCCTTCTCTCTGTTGTGTGCAGCCCAGGGGTGCAGCTCTGCAGGTTGCAGCAGTTGGGTGTGGGGAGCCCTTCTCTGAGCCCAGCTCCTCCAGAGGCTGCTCTGCATCCCTGCCCTTGAATCTAACACACCACGATCTGCAGGGTCCATCAGGGAACCAAAAATACCCAAACACAAAATGCCTTTGGGCGTTTTATTCAAGGCTCAGCTGCCACGAGGGTCAGCAAAGCTTCACAGAGCCTGGGAGGACTCTGCAGCCTGACCCCAGCCCAGCAATTACTGCTGCAGGATGAGCCTGGGGGTGAGTGGTCGTAACCTGCACAGCAGCAGGTCAGGGAGGGTGACCTTTGCAGGCAGGAACAAAAAAGAGGTGAAAGGAGGTGAAATCAGCCGTATAATTAGCTGTGTAATTAAACTTTCTCCAGGGCAAGGAACTCGAGGCCAGTTCTGCCTCCTGTGAAGTGCAGCAACACCTCCAACCCCTGTGACTACAGAGGAATAAAAGCAGTGCCAGGGAGTGCTTCACTGATGGAGAGCACAGATCCAAAAGCAGTTCTGGCTGCAGGTTTAGCAAATGTCTTTGGGGTTAAAATGGAAGGATTTGGCCATTGTTATTGCCTGGTAATGCAGAAGGCCCCAGTGGGACAGAGAAAGGCTGAAACAAAGCAAAAGTAATTAAACAGAAGCAAAGCAGGCAGCCCTTCTCTGCTGATAATCTATGCAAACGACAAGGTTTCTTGTTTGGACAATCAATAAAGTAGCCCATTTCATTTTATTTGTGTGTCGTTGCATGTAGTGGCTGTATTGTGATAGAAACATTGTGAAGCATTGATTCACAGATAGAAATATATCTGGGTTGCTTGTGGTTTATTAAGAAGATCAAGATAAAAAGTGCTGCATTATTGATCTAACCCAGAGGGACACTTCCTTTTTCTCCGCCTGTCAATGAAATCCCATTGTAATTATTTTTTTCCTTTTCTCACTCTTCCTTTCCTCTCACCTCTCCCTATTTCTCTGGGGATGCAGTAATGAAGGAAGCACAGAAAGCGTCTGTCAGGACTGGCAGGGGAAGGGTAGAAGGGACACAAGTATAGGGACTGCAAGGAAAGAGCATCTGCCAGCTTGTTTGCGAGTGCTAATTCTCTTCATCAAGGCTTAACAGGGTCAGAAGCTTAACAGGAGCTGAAGTGGCCTTTTTTGTTTGCACTTTAGAAATCTTTAACTGTGAGTTTAAATCTCTATTTATTTATATATGATTATTTATCAGGCCTGCCTACAGGCTCCTGTGCAGAGCTGGATTTACCAAGCACTGGGATTGCAGTGGGAAAGGGAAGGGGAGAGCTGGTGATTTATGAGCAGAAGTCCTGCAAGTAGACAGGCTGAAGTGTGTATATCAGTTATGACCATAATGCAACTGTTTTTGGGATAAGCACAGAAAAAAAGACATTTCATGGCTCTTGGCTGGAGAGGCAACCTTTGAAACAAGACCAACATTTAGTGGGGCAGAGCTTGGTGAGTCCCACTTGTCTCCTGTGTCCCTCTTTGGGTTCTCTGAGTGAATGTTTTCTCACCTGTCAGTACTCAGGTCACACGGAACTGAGCAGGTTTCAAGGGCACCTTGTCCTCTCTTCCCTCCCAAAGGTGTTGCTCCTCCTGTGAGCTGGAGATCTCATTTCAGGCAGACATTGATGTTTTTCTATCTCTATTTTTTTTCATGTAGCCATGGGTACCTTGGCTGTGCTCTCTTTATGATCAGCCTGGAAAATTCCAGCTGTGCAATAAAACCATTAAAGCTTGGGACAGGCCACTTGTCCTGTTCCTTTGCTACAGTGTCACCATGAAGTGTCTCAAGGTGTCCTTAGAGCAAACTAGTGAAGAGTCTGGCACCTCATCTTTACCTGAGGGGCTAATGCTGGCCTAGAAGTGGAGGAGCATGGATGATGCTTTGCTGGTGGAAAAGTGATGCTGTAGCTTTTTGAAAATCTCCATTCCCCTTCCCATGGACCTGCTTAAGCACAATTCAAATGGCTCATCCACTCATAGGATCTGGGACATATTCCTGTCCTTTATAATTTTTCTATTTTTGTAGCTTTGTATTTTTGTGGTTTTATATTTTTATACTTTTTACATCTTTGTCTTTTAAAATTTTAATACTTATTTGTATATTTTTAACACCGTGACTCACCAATCTTAAAGGACTTTTCCAACCCAAAAAATTCTATGTCTCTGTAGTTCTACATTCACCATAAGATCTTGTGTACTCAGCACATTGTTTCCTCCTGACACCCCTGGGGCTCCAGCCCAGGGCTCAGTGAGACCTCAGTGCTCCCAGAGCAGCCCTGCCAAGAGCTGCCTCTACCCAGCTCTTGCTGCTGTTCCTCCTGCTGCCTCTATTTGCTGTTCAATTTGTATAGGCTGAGTTTTCCCACTCCATACATCCCACAGCCCTATAAAACTGAAAAGATTTGCCTGGGTGTAATTGGGTTGTGTTTTGATTATATAACCACAGGAACAACACATTCGAGAGAGCGGCAGAGCAAAAAGTTGAGCACAGTAGAGTTAGGGAGAGGCCAGAATGAAACTGGTTTGTACTTTTGCCTTGTGCACTCACCTGGTCTGCCCATCTTTATTTGCAGGGCCAGACTGAAAAGCTGCCTGTCAGCACTTCGTGTCCTTGCCAGGAAGATGGGGTGCTCTAACACTGCCAGTAGAAGCATCCATCACTCACTGGTTTGGTTTTCCTTTCAACATAGGAATGATTTTGTTAGTTTTGTCCTGTTTTCTGAAGCATTTCTGAAACTCATTTGGGCTGAGGTGTTTCAAACCTCTTTAGCCTGATGTAGGCACTCTAGATATAAAATTCTAACCTTGTAGAAAATTTGTCATTACAAACCTAACCTGATAAGGTCTGATAAGGGTCACTTGCTGGGCAATGCTTCTGGTCCTGATAGTAATGCATGTGGCTGACAAATACAATTTATTTATTTATTTATAAAAGAAAAATACAGGCAATATGAAGAAACCTGAAGTTCCTTTCTTATTTGAAAAGTGACAGACAAGTGCTGGAGTGAACCAAGGCTCAGAAATCATAACATGACAGAGATGAATGGTGCTGCCATCAGCCTTCTCACTGGCCTTGGACTGGGTGCTGAAATTTGAAAGCTTTCTGAGAGTTGTTCAAACTCAATGGTCACTTTGTGTTTGTGCCACTGTCAAGGAAGAATAAGGCAAGTCCCAAAAGCAGTTCAGGCTTTCTGTAATTCATAACTACACTCCTGGTTTAGGTGGATGTGACAGGCAGGTAAACTCACTTTTGCCCAGGCAAAATAACATTCCTACAGCAGCACCAGCTTTACTTGCAGAGGTGGGAGAGGCCATGAATCAGAGAAGATAAATTTTACATTCAGAGGTAGTCTGGCAAGTTCTTATGGCACTTAATAGCTGGCATACTCCCACTGCAAGGGAAAGAGAAAGCAAATTCAATCATTTATGTTACAAAAGTCCCACCGCTCTTTATTATGTGCACAGATGGTGTCTCAGGAGCTTTGCTGGCTGGCAGTGCTATGCATGCCTAATGCCAGGCAGGGAGCAGTGCTTTTCCAGCCCAGGTGACAGTGGGAAAACTCTTTTCTTTCCATTTCATAGAGCCATGTGGGTTTCCAACCTCTCCCATTTTTACGTTTCATTTAAACCGACCTTCCAGCAAAAAGTCAAAATATTATTGCAGAGAGAACAGGAGGTGCACCAAAGAGAACAGATGATGCACCATGGAAGTGAAAATCCATTGCAAACAGAACAACAAATATAGAGGTATTGCAGGACATATAATGGGACAGGAAATGGAGTTGCTTTGTCTTAAATCCTTTCACATAATGGAGACTTTTAAAGGGCAAAGTGTGAAATCAGCTAAACCTGTGGAAATCTGTCAATGCCTGGAATGGAATGACCTCACCCATTGGCTTCTTGTTATTTATGAAGGTTTTTTAAAACAGCAACACCTCCCATAAGAGCTGCATTTCTGCAGCTATTTACACCCAGCCCTAGACTGGCCTTTTCAAATCAGTGCCATCTTTCTTGAGCTCTCTGCTGCTGCAGTGTATCAATCAATTGCTCTTCTTCCCTGTTGCCTGGCTTTGGGAGAGTGCTCTCAGTAAAAGTTACAGGGCTGTGGAAAGGTCAGATGTGCTCAGCCTCTCTTTACAAGTGCTGCTCTAAGACTACCATTTACTTTAAGCAATAAAACACTGTGGGTTTATGTTTTCCCCCTCCAGCCTAAAGGTTTTGCAGCACTTAACAGCTATTGTGTTATGATATACAGCACCAGTAGGACACAGCAGAGCACCATCCCACCTTCAGAGGTAGGAGAAAAAAAATAACACAGAACATTGGGCTGGCTTTTGAAAATCACAGATCTTATCTCAAAAATGCTTTGGGCCAGTAGAATTTAATTCCAAGGTCCTAAGGGCTGATTGAATTTGGCATGGATCCATCTGATTTCATGCTGATAGAAGAATTAGTGTCAGCTGAGACATTTGAGGGCTCAAAAAACCCCAAAAACCAACAACCCAGAGGAGATAAATACCATCATGTTGCAGTAGTTACTGGCTTTTGTCTTTATTTCTGCTTGTTGTATGCTGTTGGATAGAAGTGAGCTTCAAAGGAGCAGCTGGACATGGTCAGAAGGCCAAAGGTTTGTGGAATAAGAACAAATATTTCACTTTCAGTGCATGTCTGGGGTGCCTGTGTATTGAGTATGCTGGAGGTTGTGGATTCAATGTGTGTGACATCTATCAGGCCAACCCAGAGAGTGACTGCAAAGGATTTCAGGTAGGATTTCTTCTGTTGCACCCTAGTCTAAGTAAACCTGAATGATTTCACCAAACCACAGCCTCTGAGCAGCCTCTGGCTCCTCCAGCTGAGGGGTAAAAGTGATTTCCACAGGAGAATATCTCAAAAGTCCTTGATTTTGGGCTTGTGCCTCTACTTCCCCTGGACTTCACTAAGTTCGAACACTCAGGTTGCTCTGATAATCTAGACCTAACTCTCTCAGAGCTGAACCCCCCACAGATGGAGACATAACTTACTGGGAATTTTGCCCTGGATTTTTTCATTTTCCCACATTCTCCTTAAGGGGCCTTTGCTACAAAACTTTCCAGATTTCCTTGATGACCTTAACTAATGAGGCAAGAGTGCAGAGTAAAGTGCAGAGCTCTTTATGGGCCTGTCCTCTTTCTCTGTTTAGGCATTGCTGCTATAATCAGTGCTTTTCTCTTGGTCTTCCTTGTTGCTTTATTGTTTGGGAATTAAAAGGCCAAAGAAAAGAGCAATATGTGCTGGCCATGCTCAGATTGCCCTGATGCCCATGGAGAACTGGAGGCCATGCTCAGGGTTCTGAGGGTGGTCATTTATCTTAGCATGTTCTGGAAGAAATTTCACATTTCCAGCCTTTCACCTTCACCAGTGCTCGCAGAGCTGACCCCAGGGGCTGGCCCAAAGGGAGCTAATGAGATAACTTGCACTGGGAAGCTGGGGGAGTTGATAACAATGAATATTTAAGTGGTAAATTTTTCCACTGCCACCACTGAAGGGGTTTGGTTTTTTTTTTTCCCTACTAATTACTGCCATTAATAAAGTCCTGCCAACACCTGACTAATGAGGACTCAGCACCAACTTTACTTAAACTATGGCCTTTTGTTTTCTTGGTTGTGTAATCTGTGTGACACTTGCAGGTTGCTGAGCACGAAGGTTTTAGAGAGGTTAATAGAATATGGAAACAGCCTTACAAGAAATCCATGCTGATGAAAATAGAAATTATTATTGAAAATAAGCTGAAAAATTCAGATTCATGCTAGATCTGCTTGTTTCCTATCAGATGTTCAGAGAAGTGGCTGGTGGTGTCATCTGCTTTCTAGGCTGGCACTCTGAAAAACCAAATCTGAAGATGTTGCAGCTCATTACAATTAGGAGCACTGGAGTAGAAAGGCTTTAAAGATCACTTAACCCTCCAACTAGTCTAGGTTTTGTTTTCTGCTGCTGGAAGCCAGGATATTGTCTGATCTCTCGAGTTTCAGTTTGACTTACATACACCAGTTTATGAAAAGAAGTGCTCAGAGAAAGGAAAATAAAAATCTCCATTTTCTTCATGCAGAGCTCTTTGTTGAAGCTCTGAACTCACCTCCATCTGGATGACTCTTTTATGGAGGTGACATTCCCAGAGTGTGTGCAAGAAGTTAACCAGCCCCTTAAGGCACCTTGCTACAAAGAGTGCTTTACAGCTTAAAATTAACTTATTTGCAGCTTATCCATAAATCTTACTGAAGAGGAAGCTTTGACTATTTTTAACTCTTTTTGAGTCAAGTGCCTCAGTAGTTGACCCTGATGAACACAATGTGGTTTCATTTTGAGTTCTTGGGGAGTGGGGATGTGGTGGGAATGCCCCCCATCTGAGCTTTGTGGGCTTTAGGGGAGTCTGTGCAGAGCAAGCTGTGATGTGGAAGTCAAACCCTTCCCTCAGGAGCGGATCTGAACCCTCTGAGAGCGTGGAATTGCTGCTGAGGAAGGTGGGGGTGTAACTGCAGAACCAAAAGGCCAGCCTGAGTCCCATGGAGGAGATCTGGGGCTGTGAATGTCGGTTGACACCAATCTCTGGCTTCACTTTAGAGTTGTTTCATGTTTATACAGTGTAATTGCCATTAAATGCAAGCTCTCTGAGCTTTATTAAAAATAGCACCACATTAACCTAACGAGTTTTTACAGACAGGATTGATAACATTTATTAAAGGGTGTATATAATGTGTTTTTCTGCAATAAGAGATTGACCTGAGAGGTCTTTCTGATCCCAGTTGCTCCTGTTCCAGGCAAACCATCCACGAGAGGACAACAGAGCCCCATGTGCCACTGGTGGGGCTGTGAAAGGAGCATAATTAAAAAATGTTTTAATGCATAATTAATCTGTCAGCTGTGGGAAAAATATTTGCTCTTGTTCTTTCCTGGAAGCTGTTGTGACAGCCTCCTTTGGTAGTGCCACCTCGTGGAGCTGCTGCTTGTGGAGAAGGTGGTTGGATGCCATGGGACATCAAGAATTACAGAGGGAGCTTTGCAGGAATGTTCATTTGTGTCAGGAATTACAGAGGGAGCTTTGCAGGAATGTTCATTTGTGTCAGGAATTACAGAGGGAGCTTTGCAGGAATGTTCCTTTGTGAACACACATAAATGGACGTTCCTCCCCACTGCCCTGTCTGCTCCTTCTCCGTGGGTGATCCAAGGGGTGGCAGCTCCCAGGCAGCAGCAAACCCCTCAGTGTGGTGGGTGGGAAGGGCTGGCCCTGTGCTCCTGTGCCCCTGCTCAGTCCCTGGAGGGGTCATGGTGCCTGCAGTGATTCGTGGCCCTTCCTGCCATTCCCCAGGGTGCTCAGCACAGCCAGCTCCTGAGCCACGGCCACAAAAGCAGGAGAATAATGGGGGTGTGGCTGTGCAGCCTCTGTGACACATTTCAGCCCTGCTGTTCCTGAAAAATAAAAGGTTGGAAAGGAGTTGTAATTGGAATGAGCCTGGTGAGGGTGGAGAATTTCCCTGGATGAGGTGGAGCAGAGGTCGGAGCTGGAGTGTGCAGGGGGGCTCTGGCCAGATCCTCCGTGCTGCCTGCCCACAACACTGAGGAAGTCAAGCCAGGCTCTTCTGAGCATCTGCATTCCTATTTTTTCATCTCTGCTTGGAGTCCTTAGGGCTTATAGTTAAAATTGCCCTCAGCAAACTCTGGTGCTAGAAACTGAAATTTCTTTAACTGCTGGGTTCAGCTCATCAGATTGGCTGACGTGGAACTTCTGTGCTTTCTGGACATAGGGATCCTGAAAAGAGGCAACAGAGACCTCCCTCAGGATGTCTTCCTCTGTGGGATGCATGAATGCAGCTCCCCATCAACAAGGAATGCCCTAGAAAGTGCTGGTGCAGATTTGGCAGTGGCAGCAACCCCCTTACCATTGCTTCTTCCAGGGTGTGTGCTTAAGTGTTGGCATTTATTCTGTTGCTGTTTTTATTTTGAACTTAAACCCAAAGTTTAAGTAAAGAAAATAAATGAACAAAATTTAAAAAAAAAAAAATGAACGAAGTAAAACAAAAATAATGAACAAAAGGTGGTAGAGTGGGAGATGGAAAGGCTGGTGCTGAATGGCAGAACTGATGCAGGAGATTCTGAGGAGAAAACTTCAGGAAGCCCAAGGAAATAGAGAACCAGGAAAAGGGGTAGAAAAGGAGAAGGAGTGACTGCTGCTCAGAAGAGGGAGAAAAGCTGGAAAAGAGATGGTGGAAAGTTGGAATCACCTGATGGGGAGTGATCAGCCCTTGGTGATCCAATCAGGAAGGGAGATACCTGTAAATATTTAACAGGGAGGGTGTTGAGGGGAAATTGCCTGCAGCCTGTTTGCCTGGGGTGAGGATTCGGCTGCTCTCCCAGGTGCAGGGAATGCGGGCAGAGCCCTGTCAGTCACCCCGCGGCCAGCAGGGACAGGACGTGACCCGGGTTAGAACAGGGAGAGCCAGCCATGAGAAACTGCTGCTCCCACAGACTTGGAAATAAAGGCTTCAGATGGCATTTTTTATTTCCCTGTGTTGCACCTTTGTTTTTAAAAGGAGGGGAAAGAACAAGGTTATTTGTTGAGGTGTTAGGCAACAGAAAAATCCCTGGCTTCAAGTTGCTGCTGATTGCTCTTTTTTTTTTTTTTTCCTATTATCCTGTATGCATCACTCTGCAGCATCTTCATAGGCTGAGGGATAAAACATGACATAACTAAGATGTACAGTGTGCTTTTTGGCTAAATGGTGGGACTGGTGAAACATTACAATCATTTTTCTGCCTTTTATTTGAAATCATAAAGAGTTAAGTGCATCAGATTGCTGGGCTTATTTTTTCTTCCCTTCTGTGAATGAAAAATTGAAGGAGGAGTGTGGTCGTTAATTTAGGAGTTTGTTGGGAGAATATACTGACTATGACACCATTAATTGAAATAAAGAGCAGGAAACATCCTGAGCCACAGGGAAAAAATGTAAGGGAATGTTTGGCAAATGACATAAACGATGAGATCTCAGGGTGCAAATTTACTGCTCATGCAGTTTCCAGTTAGCACTCAGTGGTGAATGTTGAAGAGCAGGGAATAGAGCAACAAGGTGGGCTTTGGGAGGGGATCTGGTGTGGAGGTGTTTTCCCAATGTCTTGCAAATTAATAGATATTTTTCAGAGTTTATTCACTGAATCCCTACAAATGAGCTGCCTTTCAACCTCTCAGTTTTAAGGAGCACACAGTAATAGTGGAACAGGTTTTCAAATGTATGGGTTTATTAAGGTAGACACTAAATCCATATGTAGATACCCAATATTTGTTTTTGGCATTTTGCTGTCAGAAAATGTCAGCAAATAAATGATAAAAGGTGTCTCTGGATGCTTGGATGATTATTTAGGTACATTTGTAGATGTCTCAGAGTACCCTAGATGTAAGAAAGACTGACCAGCATAGGGTCATTTATTATAAATAACACCCAACTAATAGCCCTGTAAACCCAATGTGCTGCTGCTGAAAATGGTTTATTTGTCTTCAATTATTTTGATTATCCTTCATGGCTAAATAGAATTAAATAAAAAGAGTACATGGAACCCTAGAAATGCTCTTCTTTTCCTGAGGAATGCTAGTGGATTAGTGGAGGGAGATTGTCCGGAGAAGCTGTGGCTGCCCCATCCCTGGAATTGTTCAAGGATGAGGCTTGGAGCAGCCTGGGATAGTGGAAGGTGTCCCTGCCCATGGCAGGAGGTGGCACTGGGTGAGGGTTAAGGTCCTTTCCAACCCAAACCCTTCTGTGTTTCTGTAACATTTACCATTAAGACTTGATGCCTCTCTTACAGAAGACCTCTCCAAATTCAGAGGAAGGGGAGGAATGTCCTTCATCTGTGAAGCCTCTCCTTGTGGGGTGGCATCTGTGTCAGCTTTGGCTCTTCTGCCTGTGGCCTCAGGGATGGGAACAGAGGAGCTGCTTGGAGGAACCAGGTTCCTCTGGGTGTATTTCTCTTCCAACTTCCCTGGCTCCTTTGTCCCATTTCAGTGGTTTCTGAGGATGCTGCACAGCTCAGTGCCTGAGCAGATCCGGAGGAGAACAGTCCCCTGAATAAAAATAAATTGATTTGTAAACACTGGCAGAGATAAGAAGGGAATCTGTGGTGGGAATAAGCACGTCAGGAATGCTGCAGTGGCAAGATCAATTTGCTTCCATCAGTGCCTTAGACTGCAGCAGCAGCTCTTGTCTGAAGGTTCTTGTGCCCAGGGAATGTGTAGGATGGGCTCTCGTGGGCTGCTCTGTCCCAGTGGGCAGATTAAGTGTCCCAGCAGAGCACACAGAGACAGAAGTCTAGGAAACATAATTGTACACCTGTGTATCTTCTCTCAGAAGATGCTCTGCTTTGAAGTTTGAAACTTTAGGGGTGGGATATTAGCACAGAAATTAATTTTTAGACAGCAGTGCTATCTGGTTAGAGTAATTGCTTATTATCTGCTTCCCTGGGGTTTTAAGCTCTTGGAAATGACTATTTACATCTCTGTGTGTGCTTAAAGGCAGGAGAAAATTGCACTCCATCGTTTCAAACTCTGTTCTGGCTCTGAAGTGCCAGGAGGAAAAGAGAGTTTAGTGAAAACTTTCTCCTGACCTGTCTGCTCCAGGAAGTTCCTGGGTAGGAAGGGACCTTAGAGACACTCATTCCGTGGGTAGGGACACCTTCCACTGTCCCAGGCTGCTCCAAGCCCCATCCAGCCTGGCCTGGGACACTTCCAGGGATCCAGGGGCAGCCACAGCTGCTCTGGGCACCCTGTGCCAGGGCCTCAGCACCCCCGCAGGGAACAATTTCTTCCTAATATCCAATCTAAATCTGCTTTCTGACAGTTTGAATACATTTCCCCTTGTTCTGTCACTCCAGGCCCTTGTAAATTGCCTTTCTCCATCTTTCTTGTAGACTCCCTACAGGTGCTGGAAGGGATTATATGATGTCTCTGATTTTAGTATTATTTAAGCTGTGAGTGACCGCAGTGCTGGTGATTGGCCGTGCTGGGGTGTGGGAGATAGAGAAGTTTTATTCTTTCCCTTTGTCTTTTTATTTATTTATTTGTTTGTTCCAAAGTCTACAGTAAACACTGCCATAAACTATGCTGATGTAAAACAACTGCAAATTGAGGCATTATTTCATGTTATTTGTACCACAATTTTATTGCATTCACAGTTATTTACAGTATGTAAATAAGCTTCATAGTGTAGAAAAATGTTCTGCTATAACTCAGTTGTTTGAGCATTAAAAAGAAGGGGAGGGAATCAACCAAGCCCCATAGATGCAGGCAGCAATAAGAGATTATGGATAATACTATGGATATTTTTTTTTTTTGTTATAGGATTAGCTCTGTTTGAAAATAGCACCCACATCCTGAAACACTGAAATCTGTGTACTTCAGCTACCTGCATTGTGTTATAAATCCATAATGACTATTTTCCATGAAATGTTGTGTTACAATTTGAATTATTAAATGCTAAATTGCTGTGTATGGATTGTAAAGCAATGAGAATTTCCTGCTAGTTGAAAGGGAGAGCTACTGTGGGTAAGAATTCAGCCTTTGATGAGCATTGCAGCGTCCGTAGACAAAAGCAATTATATGCAGATGGAGCCCAGGCAGCACAAAGATAAATGGAAGGTCCTTTTAAATTCTGCTTGCAGCATTCCCTACATGAACATGGACTGCAGTGTGATTGTCTGGCTTTTTCTGGGCTTAATTTTCATCCCACTGAATGTAAAGGTAAAAACATCTATTAATTTCAGCAGCAGCAGGGTGGGGTACTTTGGGAGTAGATTAAAGCGGGATAAAAATTTTTGGAGAGAGAGAGGTAGCAAACTTTGGCAGAAAAATATTACTTGGGTGCAGGTAGCTTGAAAAGCCTGTTCAGGTGGGGAAGAGGCTTCTGTTTTTACCTTTCTGCTTTGTGTTGGTGTGCTGGGTGTATCTCCAGGACCCTGGCCAAGGGTAGTGTCGTGTTTTTCCCTGGAGGAACCACAGTATTTGGCAAATATAGCAGGAAAATGAGCCATTGTAATAAAAGCCAGTAGAAAGGAGAGATCCATTCTGGCAGTCCTGGCCAAAGAAAGGGATTTTTGAGAGCCAGATGAAGTTTGTGTTTAGTGGATCCAATGGGTGTGTCACCAATTGGGGTAACTGCAGCTGGTGTGTTCCACAGGGTTAGAGGAGCCAGTGGCCTCCCTGGCCAGGGATGAATGGACACTGTCAGCTCCACACGTTTAGAGATCATGGGAGGATGGGAGAAATGCTGTGCAGGATTCACAGGGAGTCATGAGAACGTGTTTCTAGGAAATGAAGTCCCATGTCCAGCTGTCACGGGTGATGCTGGTGTGGCTGTGTCTCACCCTGCCTGTATCCTGCTCCCTGTAGTTTCTGACAGTTTCTGATTGCTGCTGAATGTGAGCACCAAGCTCTTCATCCTGCTTGCAATGCATATCCTGGTTCACACAGAGATGAACTCTCAGCTTCCCTGCAAAATATTTAGAAAACTAGACAAATCCCTTCTGTCAACTTTCATCATGGACTGCGGTGTGGAGATGGCTCTTTCCCTTGTTAGGACAGGCAGTGCCTTCCTGACAGCTGCTGAGAGTGTGCTGGAAGCTGTGCTGCCTTGGAGAGGCTTTGTTTCAGGAGCAATAAATCTCCTTTTTGGGCAGCAGGATTTCCCAGTGCTTTTCCCAGCAGCCGGGTGAATGCACCTGCATGCAGTGTGCTGTCACACTGCTGGGTCTATCTGGGAGCTTGGCACCTGCAGGAAAACAGAAAGTCTTCAAGGCCTAAAAGGTAACAAAAGCAAATGTGGTTAAAATCCAGCTGCTGGGTGACACCAGAGTGGAGAGGGTCTGCCCTGCCATGTGAGGTTTAGTCCTCACTCTGCCCTGCCTTAGCTTCTGCTTTAAAGCCCTCTCAAAGGGCAGGGGAAGGTGCTGCAGTGGCTGTGCCATGCCAGGACAGAGCAAAAAGTGCTGCACCTTGTCCAGTGCTGAGCTGCTCCTCCAGCGTGTGGAGATGTGTGGTTGTGATGTGTGCACCTGGGTGTTTTGAAAGCACATCAGTGGCAGCTCTTCACAAGCTCCTTTGGATAAAAGACGTGGAAAACACATTCCTAGCCCGTCTTTAAGCCTGATGGCACTGCAGTGGTGCACAGAGAATTTGGAGTGGTTTGAAGAGCAGAAAGAAGCACAGCTATTCCTTTGTTATTATTTTTTTCAAGAAGCACACGCCTGATTTCTCAACTTTTTTTGAGACTGATGTTGTCAGGAAGGAACCTGTATTTCCTTTCACCCCCAAGTGCATCCCCCACACACTTTTATCTTTGCTTCCTTTTCCCTGTTTTTAGGAGTCAGGGCCTACATCACTCTCCCAAGCCCAGTGTTCAGGGATTTAACTGGTATCACTTGTGTCTCCACATATGGGGTGTTCACCTCAACAAGCTGTGGCCAGGGCTTTTCTCTGTGTGCTTTCAATGGCTGTCATGGTCAGACCCCCAGAAATGTTCTGCAATGAATCAGCCCCTTGCAGACATGGAATAAATTAGTCTTGGGAAAAGAACTTTACCATAGAAGCAACATAAACTTTGTTGTATTACCCTAAGGTGCCCAGTAATTGCTTTTGATTGGAAGGGAAAAGCCATCCAGAGGAGAAATGCAATTTGTTGCTGTGGCTACTAGCTCCCAGATTTATTATCTCTCCTCATTCTCCCTGAGTGCTGTAAAATACACCACACATTCAGCTTGCTTTCTTTTTTTGCTGTTGTTGTTTTTGTTTTGTGGTTTTTTTTTTTATTTATTTCAGAGTAAACCCTGTCTGCAGGTTTATAGCACTGGCAGGTGCAGCATCACTGTGGACTTGCACTGTAACTGCTCGGTGCTGGCATTTGTTCAGAGGCTGCCACTGAAGCATAAAACACCTTTTGTCCTTGGTGTCTCATCCCGAGGTGGAGCCAACCTTGGCTCTGTGTTAAGGGAAAAGTGGAGAAAACATCTGGGATATTGGGTGGCCACAGCAAGAGTTTTCTCAGTTTCAGGGAAATGTGGTTCTAATGCATATACACATATTGTGGATGAAAAAGAAATACATTCATTTCAAAGATGAATTGAATGCACAATGTTTTATACTTCTAAAATTGGGAAGGCAGCGTGAGGCACAGAGAATCATTTCAGAGTGTGAGAGAGCAGCTTGCAGTCCCAAGGAGGAAGGGGGGGCTCTCCCTAAAGGAAGAGGGAGAGTTGATTCCCCTGTTCCTCTCTAGGATTTTTGGGTGAGCTTGGAAAAGTCCTTCCAGCCCCAGAGTGCAGTAACAGCACTGCTCCCCTTGGTGCTGAGAGGTGGGCAGGTATTGCTGTGAGGTGCCTTAGACTGCCAGGGATGCTATTGCATTTCACACTGATAAAACTCAGTGCAGTGTGAGCATTTCTCCTCTGCTTTCATTTGCCTCTGCCTTCCACTGATAGGGTTTTGCTTTTCATGGGGTGAGTCCCAAGTTCCACTAACATATCTTAAAGACATGTCCTGCAGAACAAAGCCATGTGTCAGACGTGGCACAGGAAATTGTTATACCAGAAATGAAAGCTAATGCACCGAGAGAGCACAGTAAATGTGCTAAAAAACAACAAAAGATATTGTCAGCTCTTACATGGTCTGGGAGTTAAGAAGTCTTAGTGGTATCTCCTTGGCAGGAGCCTGGGAAACTGGCTCTTGATAGAAGAGTCTCTTGGGCCAGCTGCAGCTTTCTGAGATCTCCTAATTTCCTCTGAAAAGATGCTTAGAGCTTTATTTGGACTGCCAAATTAATATTTTGATTAAACATCCTGATTTACCATTTGGAAAAAGAAAAAAATAGTATTTTTTCCTCACTCTAGAAGAGGGTTATTTAGTTTAGGTTGGCAGTAGAAGAGAAATTCAGTAGGACACAGGAGGCTTGTGAAGCAGCCACTGTGCTCTCCTGGGTAATATTCCTCACTTTTCCCTCCCTCATGTGATCTGACTACTGGGATCTTGTCTAAAGGTCCTTCTTCTATCAAATAGAGGCTAAAATCCACCTCCTTACCACCACCTCATACTCTTTGCCTGTAGTTGCCTCATGGTTTCCTGCTGTTTGCTGCCCTGGGGTTCCCAGCTTGAGCACGCCTCTGTTTTCAGCAGGTCATGGGTTTCTGTGTCCAGTCAGCCACTCTGGGACTTGATCTTCCAGTCTGATGTTCTTGCTCTCAGCCCTTTCTGTGCAGCTCCTTGCTGGGTCAGGCTGTGCCATTTCAAGCACCACAGGTGATGGAGCTTCTGTTTTGCAGCTCCTCAGTGCTGTGGGGTGAGGGCTTCTTCTGGAGAGCTGAGACTTTATCTGACTAAACACAGGGCTGCATTTTCCAAATAACTCTGATTTTGAGCTGATCTGGCAGCAAAAGAACTCCAGGTTTTTGAACATGCCTCACCTATTAACTCTGTAATGACAGACTTCCCAGCCAGACCCGGGGAGCACGGGGCAAGCTCAGGTGTGTTGATGTTTGTTAATAAAATGGGATTTGCTCAGGGATCTTGATGGCAGCCTGAGCTTTTGTGCAGACATGAAGTGCAGCTCCTGGGTGCTGGGCACTTGCAGAAACACAAGCATTGACATGAGGCAGAGAAGGACTGTGCAGCCCAAAGGCAGCATGGCCCATGAGCTCAGGCAGAGGTGTCCATGAGAGCCAGCACACTCATCACCACAGTTCACTAATTACCTCAATTACTGTGACAGCTTCCTGATCCCACGCCAGCTTTTGAGCTTGTTCCTTGATCCCTGTTTAATGACAGAGTGCTCCCCTTGTTAATTTTTATATTTATGACCGCTGCTCTCATATTCTTTGGGTCTGTTAAATTTTATGCTCTGTGAAACTGTTCAGGATTCATGGTGACCCTTGTGCTACCCCAGCTGATGTGCACCAGAGCCAGCCAAAGTTCCCGAAAGCTTACAGCAAAAGAACAGGAAACTTGAAAATTCTGATGTAACAAGTTCAAAGTGGGCAAATATGAAAAGTTTTCTTGGAATTCTTCAACCTCTAGAACTGATTTTGTGTCAGGAAACTTTTTTCTCTAATTTAAATAGGCATTAATTTTTTTTTCACAGAAATTAATTGTAAAATATCTATGTGTTGTCTCTGAAATTTGGAGAATTTCAGATTCTTGTTTGGCTCATATTCTCTATCAGATAAAAATAGTGGATTTTTAAAATGGTGTTACAGCATTCCACAATTTATTTATAGTTGCAATCAAATACTATTTAAACTTCAGCGGTCGTATGGTTGTATATTCTTATTTAATGTATAAGAGTTTTGTCATGGGTTTCACTACATTCATAGGCTGAATTTCTGTTATAATTTAAATGAAGGTTTTTTTCCTATTCCAGATGAAGTTATCAGTTCAGCCATAGGTTTTTAAGAGAAGCAGGGAGATTAA
The DNA here is from genome assembly GCF_017590055.1 of Onychostruthus taczanowskii. NCBI lineage: Eukaryota > Metazoa > Chordata > Aves > Passeriformes > Passeridae > Onychostruthus > Onychostruthus taczanowskii. Next base: position 2,205,600 of record NW_024503680.1, on the reverse strand, counting down.
TGTAATAACCCAGGCTAACTTCTTGACTAACACAAGTCATAGGATTTCAGTCACTGACGTGTCCACCCCAAAAACTTCTGGTTGACCTGGAATTAAAATGTGTGTATGTGTGTTTAAAATTCAATCTTCTTTGAAAGATAGGAAATGATGGAAAAGCTACTGCATCCCTTGGCAGTCTGTTCCAATTTGTTAGAATAAGCTCTCCTAACTCTTCCTCAGACCTTCATTCAGATAAGGTTGGAATCATTTAAACTGCCTGTCTCATCACTCCTTTGCCTGCAAATGTTTTCTGTTGTCAGTGCTTCCAGCTGCTGTTCAGGTCATTCTCACACTTCATTTCAAGAGTTCTTTGGAACCTTTTGTTCTCTGGTGTCTTGTTGTATTTGAAAAATCAAAAGTATTTGATTGGCTTCCATAACAAAGTGGTACAGGAACACCTCACACAAGGAAACAGGACAAGTCAGCCTGATTGTAGGAAGGTTTCAGCTAACCCCAAATGCTGCTGGGTGGGTAAATAAAGGAAATGGTGCTTGTGGTTCTGATTTTCCATCTGTAGATAACACAGTTGCTTTTGGAGGCCAGTCCTGGTTGAATCCCAGAATCCCAAACTCCCATCTGGAGCAGACTCCTCAGTTCCAGCAGGGTCACTGCCTGGGAGCCCACGGTGCAGCCCAGGCTCTGAGTGAGCTCTGAGTGCTCTTTGCCCCAAGGTTTGCTCTGGAGGCAGCAAGTGAAGCTGCTGGGGTTTAGCTGGGGCATTACTTGAGGAGCATCGCACTGCTGCCACAGAATCCAAGAGTTATTTAGGTTGGAAAAGACCTCCAGAATCACCAAGTCCAGCCTGTGACCGATCCTCCCCTTCTCAGCTAAACCAGAGTGCTGAGTGCCGCATCCAGCTTTTCCTTGGACACCTCCAGGGATGGGGACTCCCCATATCCCTGGCAGCCTGTCCCAGTGCCTGACCTCCCTTTAGTGAGCAGTGTTGAAGGTGTGATCCAGGGGGGCTGGTGCCCTGCTAAATCCTGGGTTTTCCCCTCACCATCAAGTCCACGCTTTCAATCTGGGCTCTCCCTGGCTGGTGCAGCTCACCTGGTGCCTGTGGAGAGCACAGCTGGCTCATTTAATTTCCTTGCTCTGGACATTCTGCTTTGTTTCATTTCCTTCTGATCCTCTGCACTTTTCTACCTCTCTTTGCTCCCAGGCCATTTCCCTGGAGCCCTGCATTGCCCTTCCACTTGGCCTCATGTTCATGGTCACTGTCCTCTGCCTTATTCCCCTCACAATCCAGTGTTTCCTTGTAAATCCACCTCAGCTGCTCCATAACTGCCCTGTGCCTCCAGGCACTTCTGCCAGCACAATTTCTGAACATTTTGTCAATGCTTCCATCCTAGTTACCCACCAAATCTGCTCACTACTTGAATTCCCTGTTTTTTTAGCTGATCACATCTCTGGGCATGAAGGGGAAAGAAATAATTGCTGCAGGGCACAGGGGTCAGGGTGTTTGGCTACTCCTCTTCTACTCTTTAACAACCTGAGTGTTGACCATTAACCATGGTAAAAACAACTGCCTATTTCCAAGTATATTGGAGTATATTGTGAGAAGACATGGAAATCTGGGTATTCTGTTTAATAGCTAGAATTTAAAATGTTAGGGTTCTTTTTATTCTGATCAATCAACATATTTGTTTTCCTTGAGCACTGCCATTCTAGAACCACAATAACCCTCAATTAAAGGAATATTTAAACTTGTAAATTGCAGTGAACAAAAGTGACCAGACTTGGTACCTACTGCTGAATTGCAGAGCAGGGATACTCATGTCAGCAGATGAGAACCTGCCCAGCACCACATCTGCCAAATCACTGGCTGAGCAATGCTTAATTAGCAAACTGGAGCTGCCAAGGGATGCTCTGATGGTGCGTGCAGGCATCGTGGGGGGTTTGCATCCCCAGAGCAGCCAGGGAGGCTCTGCAGCCCTCAGCTGATGGATCCTGGAGGGAGGGCTGCCTGCACCTGCAGTGTGGGGATGCTGGAGTCAGCCAGGGGGTTGCAAACAGTTCTGGAGAGGAGCCTGGTGTTGGTTTCCAGGCTCCACCACTGAAGCTGATAGCATCCCCTGGGCTTCAGTGGTTAAATGGCTGCTAAAATATTTTATAATACTTTGCATCTTTCAGTAAAATAGACCTGAGACTGTCCTGAAGATCCCAGCCTTTGGCCTTCAGGACCACCTGAAGCTTTCTCCTTGTTGTGGAAGTCAACAGCAGTGATGCCAGGGAGTTCAGTGGAGATGCAGGTGCTGTAGAAGAGCAAGGGAAGACAGTGTGGGATAAGGAGTTAAGGAGAATTTTCTCATTTCAAAAGAAGTGATAGACTGCTCCATCTCTGGGGCCCTGCAATCCCAGGGTAGGAGAGGAAGGGATGCTGCAGGAGTACATGATGGATGATAATAAATGCTTCTTTGCATTAGATTTACATTTTCTAGAGAGAAACATTTATTAGTGGTGAGTGATAGTGTGGTCTTTGGGCTTTTTTTCATCTGCTGTTTCCTGATCCACTGATAAATATTAACTCTTCACATTCTGGCTGTTGTTAGTGATCTGAATGACCCTTTTCAGAGCTGACTGGCATCTGGACAGGCTGGGCAGTCTGGCCCAACAAATCAGCTGGAAGTCTGGTGCAAGTAGAAAAACAAAAGCAAAAAAGAGTGGGAGGCAGAGCTGGCACAGCCTGCCAGCTCTTGGGAAGAATATTCCAGCTTCAGGGGGACTTGGAGAGTCGCTTCCTTTGGATCTTGCCCCACATGCCACCTAGGCCTTTCTTATCCCAGGCCCCAGTCTGGCTGGGCTGGACCAGTTTGAATCCCACAGGATGCAGGGTGGAGCCAGGGCAGATTCCTGGATGTTTGAGGGAGGAAACCTGGCCCTGGCCAAGTCCAAAGACAATCTTTTCCAAAGGGGTTTTGCTTGCTCCTCCAAAGTTGCAGTGCTGCCTGCTCAGGAAATAAAGTAGGAAACAAAAAAATGAAACTAACCTTCCCCACAACCTACTGAATCATAATCTTTAAATCATGAGATTTGGAAAACAAACAAAATGTCATTAATTTTTTTTATTGTGGTTTCTTTGACTTTTACTCTTCTTATTCTCATGGGTAATATTGTTCTTCATTTAAAATTCCCCACAACCACAGACTGCTCTGATGGAAGCTGGGATAGTCCTTTCTGAGGAGAGTTACCATGCATTAATTGCTTGTCTTGACTCCTTTCCTTCCCTTTTTGCCTACTTCACTGTACTTTTTTGTTATGCAGAGACCTGTACTGGAGCTACAAAATGTGTCTGGGAAAAATGATAGAAAAAATTAATATAACTACTTCACACATATTATGGATTCTGAATATTTTTTAATAAAAAATTACATTGCTTGCACAAAAGTTATACATGCAAGTGTAATTGCATCATCAACTGCTGTCTAATTGCTAGGAAAAATATTAGCCCTGACAGAGCTTAAAGTAACTTAGTGCTATAATTCAATTTAGTATCTTTCAATGTATCTTACAAAATGCTTCTCAGACATTCCAAGCACTTAAAATAATTTTAAATCATTCTCATTTCTTTATACAGTTTCTGTCACCTCCATGGTGATATAAATTATTCAGTAATTACAGTAAATATAAGCTTAATTAACTGTAATTAACTGTCCAAATCACTACTAGTAATATATATTTTATTTTAATTCTCTTTTGGTTTCATGGCTTCAAGAGTAATTGTTTGCTTGGTGGTGAAGAGAGTGAAACATTGGCTTCTGCAGAGCGATCTGAATGAGAGGTGTGAGATAAAAACGCACCAGGAAATGGGCATCACCTGTCTGGGCTGCATTCTCACCTGTCTGAGGCAATCAGCCTGTATCAGTACCAACCTGTGTTTAATAGAAAAAGTTGAGACCATCAAATATCCCTCGGGAATGTTGGTTATTAATCCTTACTCCTTGGTCTGTGACAGTTGGTCTCATTTTTTATTTTGCAGTGGAAAAAAAAGAATCACATGCACAGAGCTTGGGATTTATACCCTCCCTACAAAGGGTGTGCTCCTGTCAAAGCCATCAGAGACTGCCAAGAGATTGTTGGTTTATTTTGTTTTTTTTTAATTTGATGGGAGAGGGAAGGAGAAGGGAGAGTTCCGGATACTTTTATTCAGCTGACTAAAGAGCTCATGTTAACATTCTCTTCTGAAAATACAGCGTTGGCCTGTGTGTAAAATGAGCTTTGAAGTGCAGAGCTGACAAAGCCCAGGGGGAAGCGTGTCTTTTATTAACAACTGCTGGTACACTGCAGCAACTCCACTGGAATGTTTAGAGGAAACATTTTCTGTGTGAACAAGAAGGGTTGCTGGGCTGGGACGAGCCCTGGCTGTGGCAGGAGGCTTTGGTGACCCTTTTCCTCCTCCTCCACCCCTGGCAGTGCCTTGAACCCACAGGTGGGGTGGGAGAACCAGGACGTGACAAAAATCAGCAGTGAGGTGAAAAAGTCACTGTGCAATGGAGGTCTGAATGTTAGATTAGTGACATGGTGGCTGGTTTGAGGTTGGGGTGTTTTTGTCTTTTTTTGGGGGTTGGTTTTGGAGGGTTTTATTTGGCTTTTTGTTATTGTTTTGGGTTTTGATTTTCTTTTTGGTGTTGAGGTGTCTTGGTGCCCTCAGATGCTTCAGTGGCATGCTGGGTTCTGGTTCTTCAGGATGGGCTTAGGTGCTTTTAGAAAACATTTTAACAAAAAATACACAGTAGTGTGTTATACAGCAATACCTCTGCAGATGAATTTAAAATATACTTGTATAATACAGCATGTGGACCCATTATTTCCTTTCTTTAATCTACCTTGCACAAAAGGAGATTTACCTGGGAGACACAAGCCCCTCTTCTCACTCTCCTTCCTGCAGTGATTTCCATCCTTGCTTCCACATCCATCCTTTGCTTCACAGAGCCCCAAAATACATCCTGCCCACTGATGGGACTGTGCTGAGCACAGATTGGTGTCATTAGGAAGAAATCCTTCCCTGCGATGGTGCTGAGGCCCTGGCACAGGGTGCCCAGAGCAGCTGTGGCTGCCCCTGCATCCCTGGCAGTGCCCAAGGCCAGGCTGGACAGGGCTTGGAGCAGCCTGGGACAGTGGAGGAGGTCCCTGCCATGGCAGGGGGTGGCACTGGATGAGTTTTACAGTCCCTTCCAATCCAAACCATTCTGTGATTCCATAATCCCATTAGAGATATTCTTAAAACCAGCTTAAAAGCCTGTCCAAGTCCAGAGGAAAAGCTCGGTATTAGTGCTGGGGTGAGACACTTGCAGCTCTTGGCTTTCAGATTTGGGGATCTGAGGCTGGCTGATACAGAATGAAATACGAGCATCCTGAATTTTTCATGTTGCAGTTCAAGTATATTTGGGCTAGATTCATCAAAGGAATAACCGGGAGAGATATTTTTCATTTGTAGAATCCTAATGAATACATGACACCGCTATTCATAATTTATCTGCTTTCGTGTTTTAATTAATAGTTCTACTGGCCATTTCTGATTTGTCCCCCCCTATATTTATAGAAAGCCATCACTTCAAAAATATTGAGTCATGCTGCTGTTTGTTACCTTTCATAAGTTTTCCTTAATATTAGGACAGAGTGAATTTTGCTGTAACATTTAAACACATAAATGAAGAAGAAGAATGCCATCTATTTTGCTGTTCCTTTGAGTCCTGTCCAAATTTCTGATTTTCCTCCCCCCAAGTGCTTTTACAATGCAGCTGACATCATTTTAACCAGGGAAGGTGGTGTTTCTTCTGCAGGAGGGAACCACTAGAGGACACCACCAGACGACACAAAAAACAAACACTGCTGTAAACAGAGAAGGTGGGGGGGGGGGGAAATTAGTAGGGATGGGAAAATGCTGATACCTGAGATTTTGTGGGGATGAATGAAGCTAACCTGGCACTTCCTTATTGCCAGCCAGAGCCCTTGGGCTTGGAATGACCAAACCTTTGCTTGGGGTTGTGTTGTGCAGGGCCAGGAGCTGGACTTGCTGATCCTTGTGGGGCCCTTCCAGCTCAGGAGATTTTGTGATTCTGGAACTGGATTCCAAGAGCTTTATTTCTGGTGGTTCTAGACCAGATGTGTCAGGAGGAGGCTCTCCCAGGAGCTCTGCAGAGCTGCTGCCACTGACCTGGAGGAGCTCTGGGACCCTGCAGCAGGGTAGGGATGAGGGTGAGGTGACATTTCTCCCTTGCCACCCCTCCATGGTTTCTGCAGGACAATCTTTCCAGGGAGGAAAAACCTCCTGATGTGCTGAAGAAGATGGTGGAAGTACAAAGCAGACCTCTCCCTTGCAGGTTGCCCTTTAAAAAAGTGGCTTCAAACACAAGGGAGGTTTAAAACTTTCAAATCACAGATTTAATGACAGGATAATTATGTCAACAAAGCAGTTAGGGCTGGGAGATGTCACAAATATAAACATTTTCCCTGTACAAAAGCTGTACCCAAGGCTGGTACAATTGCTTCACCATTTGTGAAAAAACAATGCCAAAACCTACCCATCTCTAAAATACTCAAGGCAAATTACATGTGAAGTATTTGCGGAAGAATCAGGTTACAAAGTCTGCTTCTTTGGCTCTTGTCTCTAAACCAAAAGTCAGAGGCAAAAGGGGACAGGGAGATAAATGTTGTTTCACAAGACTCTGCAACCCTAAATGCAAAACCCCCCAAAAACCCAGCTGAAAAATTGCCTGATTTCCATGTGTCTCTCACATCTGTGTGGTGCAGTGGATACCAGAGGACCTGTGAGCCCTGGGGATTTCTTTGAGGTCTTTTAATCCCACAAAAATTTTGTAAAACATGTGAAATCAGCTCTGATGAATCTCCAGTGTGATTTATGTAGATTAAAAGTTGGACTAGCCAAAAAGCAGTCGTATAATACTTTGTTTTATGGAAAACTGTGGGGTTTACATCTCTCAGAGGATGATTTTGCTCTCAGGGGAACATTCCTGCCTTTCCTTTTTGTTAGCTGGGATCAGGAGTGGCACAAAGCTCATCCTTCGGATGTGGAGCAGCGGTAACTTCCCTTCCAGGCTGCTGATGGCATTTTCTCTGCAGGGGCAGCCCTCCACAGATAGAATGGATTCCCGGAGGAGCAGAGCATCACCTGCTTCCTGTGGGGATTTTCAGACCCAGAGCAGCTTCTCTGCCCGTGCTCCCACTGGGGAAGGTGCAGAAGCAGCCCTGGAGTGCTCCCTGCCTAAGGAGCTTGCTATTGACTTGCTTTTTTAACTGAACTGTTTTCATTGAGCTCCATTTCCCTTCCTCTTTGCCTTCCCTTTCCCTCTTTACTTTTTTTCCTTTTTTTTTTCTCTTATTTTATCTTCTTGCCTCTTTTTTTTCCCCCCCTGCTGCCTTTTTTTATCTTTTTTTTTTTCCTCTTTTTTGTCTTTTTTTTTTTTTTCATCTCTTTCCTATCTTTTGGTCCCTGTATTTTTTTTGCATCACTTTTCTCTGCTTTCCCCCTCTCTCTTACCCTTCTCCCTCACCATGTGTGTGTCCTGCCCTGCGCTGGCAGCCCCAGGTCCCCTCGGAGCCCCCCGGGCTGGCTCCGCTGTGTCCTTGCGTGTCGCGGTCACCAGAGGGGGACAGAGCCCCACGCACGGCACCTGCGGAGGTAGCGCCACCCAAAATCCCCTGCCAGGACGGATTTGGGGTGGCAGCTGCGCCCCTGAGTGCCCCAAGGCCAGCTCTGGGTGTGATGCTGGTGCCATACCACAGGGACCAGCCTGGGGTCCCCTTGCTATCACATGGCACCAGTGTCCCTTTAGCCTGGGAAAGATGTGTGTGCTTTACAAACAAACTCTCCACCGGCCCTTAAAACAGCTGTAAATTCCCTGAGGGTTAAGCAGGAGATAGAGCTGTATCCCAAACTCGGCTTTGGAGCTGCTTGGTTTTTCCTGACTATTATTGTAACAGAAATGCTCTTTAAAAATGACTGTTCCTATGTTTAAAGATACCTGTTGCCCCCAGTTTTGGTCTGGTTCTCTGAGAACTGGCACACACCAAGTATTTAAGTTAGCAGCACCCATCAGGAGAGGAATTTGGAACTGGCAGCATTGGAAATGAGAGGAGAAGCAAATTTGATGAGCATTTGGCTTTTTTGATAGCTGGTTATGCCTGATTGGAACCGTGGGGAAAACAAATGCAATTATTTGTGTGAGATTGAATTTCATTGCCAACAGAAAATGTAAAATCTGTCACCTGCACGCTCGTGTTGTCTGGTCATGGGCTGGAGGAGGCTCCTGCAGCAATGCTGGGGTGCCAGCAGCAGCCAGCCTGAGCCAAGGTGTGTGCTCAGGTACCTGAGTCCTCCTGTCCCACTGCCACATGTGACCCCTGAAATGTGGGTCACCCACATGGCCTCCCAAAATCATGGAGATGGCGAAGCAGTCCCTGGAACTGAGGACTGTCCCCAGGAGGATGTCCTGTGGGCTTTGGTGGCATGGGCAGCCAAGGCTGGAAGAACAGAGTCTCTGAGACCTTAAGACATAGAAATAATCCTTGGCTTGAGTTCATTTCCCAGCTCCAGCCATCTTGCAGTGTTCCCTCCTCCAGATCCTCAGTGTCAGACCCTTGCCCATATCCAGCTGTCCCTGGTAATTGAATTTTAATGCCTCAGGCTGGGAGTTTCTGCTGGTGTTTGAAGTGAAGCCTTTCAGTGTTGTCACCCATGGGCTTTGAAGCTCCCTGTCTGCCACCGAGGATGGTGGGGAGAGTCCCATCTCCGTGGGGGCAGCCACTGTGCTTGGTCCCTGCTGAACCCAGGCAGCAGTTAATTTTGGGAATTGAGTAATTTTCTGTCGTGCAGATGGGAGAGACTGGACGGCTAATGAGAGTTTGTTCTGGTGGATTTGAAAAATGCATTAAATATTCTTGAGAGAGCCATCAAGAGCTGTTTGGAGAGTTGGTGGCACCTGCTGATGTGGCCCTGCTGTCAATGATGGCACAGGAGGAGGCACTGAGCTCCCCACAGCCCATCCTGGGCAGTGACATCCCAGAGACCTGGAGCAGGTCCCCATGGGCACAGCCAGGGGAAACCACAAGCTGAAGTGCCCCCATTCTGCAGAGGAAAGAGGAACTTAAGGTGGAGGCAGTGACTAGAAACCCAGCAGAGCTGATATCTGAGACTCTGCTTCTCCTCCTTAAACCATTTCAGTGTAATTACCGTGCAAACAGAAGGCCTGGGTAATTGTTGCATGGTTTTGTGGGTGTAAATTCAATGTGTCCTTCCCATGCAGCCACACAGTGAGGGACAACTTTTTCCTTTGAGTTTTCCTCTTTAACTCCATGCTTTCAGTTTCTCCCTGGACTCGCCACAGCCAGTTAATTGTCACCAGAGTGGGAAAAATCTCTGAACCCCCATCAGCAGCAGGGACTGGCACTGCCATCCTGGTTTGCAGGGAGAAGCAGCAGATCTGCACACAGACTGTGACCCAGCCCAAACTGCAGGGAGGGGGATGCAAAGTGCAGCTGGTGGGTGTCACAAGGCTTCTGAGAGCCTCCTTGGCCCCAGGCTTTGGTGGAGAATACAACATGGAGCTGTGCCAGGGGAGGGTCAGGCTAGAGCTCAGGGAAAGGTTCTTCCCCAGAGGTGCTGGCACTGCCCAGGCTCCCCAGGGAATGGGCACGGCCCCGAGGCTGCCAGAGCTCCAGGAGCGCTGGGACAGCGCTGCCAGGGGTGCCCAGGGTGGGGTTGTTGGGGGGTCTGGGCAGGGCTGGGGCTGGGCTGGTGATCCTGGGCGTCCCTCCCAGCTCAGGATATTCTGTGTTTCTATGGTGGTTCATGAGCTCCAAGGGGACACTCAAGCTAACAAATCCCATATGTAATTGCTGGGATTTATTGAGGATCTTGGGGAACAGCAGCATTATGTTTCACTTCTCCAGAGCTCTGGAGGCCAGAGCTTGTTGAGCTAAAGCACCACTCCCTCTTTCTCAAGTAAGCATGGAACAATGGTGCAGGTGTGTCCTAGGGACAGTCTTTTGCATTTTTATTTCTGACTTTAACATATTGCACAAAGAGTTGTGAATCTCAGCTCATATTGATTTATTGTAAGAAAATTTTCCATGGAATTACAACCATTTCCCCTTTTTTCTGGTCATGATAATCTGAATTTTGCCACGGCCTGAGTTTGACTCTAAGCACAGGAACAAATCACCACTAATGTGGCTTGTTGGAACATTTCCACAGCCCAGGATGAAGGAGGTGGCTCCAAACAGCTTGGAATGTTGGTGTGCTTGTGTGTCTGAGTGTAACACAGTCGGGCAGACCTGCACTGCTGTCTGAGCTGCAGAACAGATGACTCACAAAAGACTCTCAAGTAAGTTATAAATTGTTTCCTGTCACCCGTGCTGCCGCCTCGCTCTGCTGTTCTGCTCCTTCTATTACATTTGTTTCCTTCCTCCTTCCCATTCCCTGTATAAAAACAGATCTGCAAGTGCTTGTGCTGAAGGCACTCGTGTTGATGTCCTGCTTGGAGTATTTTTAGTAGAATCCCCTGGGTTTGGGCTGCCCAGGTCCCACAAATCACCCAGTCAATAAAGCCCATTGCTGCTTTCCTGCTGGTTGGATAAAGATGCTGTTGGAAGCAGTTTCATTTTTCAGTTTATCTTTTATTTCCCACGTGTATCCTGAGTAGCATGACTCGTCCTGCTGAGAGTTAAACCTCTCTGTGCTTTTGGACCCACCTCCACTGCAAGAGCTGATGTTTGTTCCAAGCCCACAGCACCCAAACTCTGCTGGGCTTGTCCTTTTCATTCACAACCCCTCTGTGTGAAAAGCTGCAGGTCTGTGTTTGTGCCTACAAAGATCCAGGTGTCCTCTGGAGCATCCCAGGGGCCTTGGCTTGCTCTTGGCATGTGTCTAAACACAATGAACTCACTCTGGAAATAATGAGTAGGTTTGGGAGCAACAAAGGTGGAAGGGGTTATATTTTCTTTTCTCCTGTTTTCCTTCTTGAAGACCACTGGATCCATGCTGTCTCTGGGCTATAAAAGAAGATGAGTAGGAAATTGAGATATAGAAGAGAAAGCCCCAGGCCTTAATGTTTCTAACAGGAAAAGCATTTTATTGTGCTGGAGTTTTCCATGGTATCCCTGCAGGTTTGGGGATGTGTACTTTGCCACCACAAGATTCCTTCAGCTGGTGGTGCTCTGGCCACGGGGGAAGGATGGTTTTAAGATGTGGTGATTTCATGCCCCAACCTTGCCTTGTAGCAACAAGGCCCAGGTAATTTTTGACTTCGTGTAGCTGCTTTTAGCCAGTCCAGGCCACTTCTCTAAATATAAAAATACATTTTCCTCAAAGCTCAGAGAAGTACAGGGATAGTTTGATACAAAAACCACAGTTCTGAAGGGGAGCATCCTAAGGATCTGCCCTGCTGTCCACTTGTGGTCCCCCCCCTGGTGTGAGTGGAAAGGGAACATGCCAATTAATTTTGTTTACTTGAACAGAATGAATGTTTTCCTACATTTCTAAGAAGATACTTCATCTGGCTTTGAGCATTTTTATTTGAACTTTAAAAACATTTTCCTGACCTTTTTTTTTCAAAATCAAGAGAACATATGAAAGTGAATCTTTCTTCTGATCAGCTTCCACTTAATAAATGTGTGTTTTTTTCAAAGGGCTGATTATATCAAAGTTTTCTAATGAGCCCCATGGAGTGGACATGGCCGAGAAAAATGTCTGGCTTAAGGTACTGCTGGTTTTGGTTTCTCTCATCTGTGGAATAAATGGAAAAGCAATTTTATAGGTGTAGGATGGGACAGTGAATAGAACATGTGGGAAAGAAAGGTCCCTTATACCTGAATATTTTTTGACAAAGATCTGAAAACACCTCTCAGCCTTGTAGAGCAGGGTTACATCCTGCTGGTGTGACCAGTCCTGGATTTTGATCTGCCCTGGTAAGTCTGAAAAATTACTTTTAACATTTAGATGCTGCCATTATTTCTGCAGCTTTGGAATTTCATTGTGGCTTCTTCTGGATTTGAGCTTCCCCAAGGTTGTTGGGAGTCTGGGCTGGGCTAATTCCTAGGGAAGAAGCAGAAGAGCTCTCTTATTTCTGTGCTTTTTAAATGTAAGTTCAGAGCTCACTTGTACATTGCCTTGGAAAGTAACTGATAGCAAAAGAGATTTGGAGTTTGGATAAGATAAGAATCAAATTGAATATTTCTCCTGACCCAACAATGCACTCTCTCTGTTCAGGAGATCCAAAGAGTTGCACTTGTTTTAAATAGTTTTTCTGTTCTCTCTGTCTCCTAAACTTCTCTGTGCAGATGTTGGGCTCAAGCACTAAATCTAGCAACAGTCACAAACCTCAAGGGATGACAGCAAATTTGTCTCTAAAATGCGGTGATAGTGAACTTTCCCATCCCTCCTTTATCATGGCAAGTACCACAGGAGTTACAAACACCTCGTGACACCCAAAGCCTCTGGGGATACTTTTACAACTTGTTAAGAAAGGGATGATTCCCCAGAGCTGCTGATTTCAGAGGTGGTCCTGAGCTGAAATCTCAGTGTTGTCCCAGCTCCTGAACTTGCTGCAGCTGAGCCTGGAGCATTTCCCAGCTTGGGCAGGAGCTGAAGTCAGTGCAATCACCACGTGCAGGGCACCCTGAGCAGGAATTACAGCTGAGTTCCCAGTGGATAGCCCTGAGCCTCCTGGCTTTGGGGAGTTGCAGTTTATTCCTCTTGGACTGAGGACTCAGAGAGGAGTCCTGTAATTCCTGTGTAATTCCATTATCTCCAACCAGACCTACCTACAGCACACAGAATATGTTTTTCTAACCTCCAGATCCTACTGAAAATGCTGCCCAGGTCCCTCCCAGTGGGAACTTGTGCTCAGCAGAGACACAGTGACAGAAACAAGCCATTTAAAAATGATTTATACAGCACTATCAACAGGACTGGTGGAACTTAGGAAGTGTTAAGTGACAAGGGTTCTCTGTTTTTGCTTTTATTGTCTGAATTCTGTAAACTGGAGCCCAGAAACCTGGAGATATACCAGGAGGTTGGTGTAGACACTGAAATGGCTGGTTCTTCCCTGCCCCTTGATATTTATTTAGAAAGCACTAGGAAAAAAATATTGCTTTTTCTGACAAACCTGCCAATAAATTTACTCAGTAGGCATAAATAATTAGTAGCATGGGGACATGGCTGGCAGATGATAGTCTTGACATGTTTGTAAGCAACTCAAAATCCATTACCATGGGATCAAAATTGCATAAGAGTCTAAAAAAAACCACTGAATCAGGGCCTAAAATCTAATATATCAACTTTGATAAGCTACCTAGTAATCAGCTACAAGAAAACTTGTCTTGCTCAGGGTGTATTTCTATCTGGCATAGAGACTGAAAATTAAAGAATTAGCATATTTGTAGCAAATAAAATATTATGCTTCCGAGCAAGTGACTGTCCTTATTTAATGCCCTGCTTTGTATTTAGAGTAGCTGCAGAGGCACATCCTATATATGCTCAGTACAGCAGCTGGATGATGTGTTTAGAATAATTCATCAGATAAATTCATGTCCATGAATAATCTGCATTCAGATCATGACCTTTACCAAGCTGTGCTTTTTCCGGGACTCAGAACTTCCAGCTAATGCTGGCAAGAAACAAGAGGAACACGGAGGAAATTTTCTCCCATTTCCTCCATTCCAGCAGGATTCCTCATTTGGGAGCAGGGCAGGAAATCCTCAGCCCAGGGCATTTTCTGAGTGTGTTGCTGGAGCTGGTGAAACAGTATTTTAATTACAGACCAAGGGGTTTGGGGCACAGCTGAGCTGTGAGAGCTGTGTGGCTTTGCCAGCATGGGCTCCCCTGAGTCCCCCTGGCTGTCCCTAACCATGGACTAAGAGCAGAAGTGCATTGCTCAGAGCTGAGCTGCTGTGTGATACCTCCCAAGCCACAGTCCCTGACTCAGGTCAGACAGTGGGAGCGGCTCCCACCAGCACCACTGCTAGCTGTCACCCCTAAACCTGGGCTGCAGAGTGATTCCGTGCAGGCACTGGGCAGTGCTGGAGGTGTCTCACCATTGCTGGATTCTGGGAAATGAGGCAGGGCAGCCTGTCCAGCTGATGCAAGTCACATATGTTTATCCACTGAAACAGCTGGCTGCTAATGCCAGCACTTACCTGGTGGGAAAACCCCCGATGAAGCAGCTCTCGCTGAGTGAGCGAGCTCTGCAGCGCACTCGAGAGGACAGAGCCAGAGCAGCGTCAGCACCATGGACAGGGGCGCAGAGAACCTCGGCGACTTGGAAGCCTTGGTAGGTTTTGTTCACCGTGCCAAAAACTACTAGGAAAATAAACAGCCGGAAAGCACCAGGGCTGTAAAGTGTCAGGAGCAAAATCTGAGCCAGAGATTTCCATTTAGCAAATATTGTATCTTGATACTGGATCACTCTGGTGTTAGTGATTTTAGGAGCTTTAGCATTTTTAGTACGAAACATTTGCATTCTCCCTCATTTGCTTTCAGCAGTTTCACAGAGCTTTGTGCTGTGCTCACACAGAAATGTCTTATGAATTCTGCCATGTTTTTATTTGTTTCTTGTGTTTAAGATGGTAAAAAGTACTTTGCATAACCTCTTTCTGTAGGAGTAAGGTTCCCCTGGGTATGTTCCTCGGATCCTCTGGATCATCTGGGTGAAGGAAAACCTCCAAGGCTACCAGTCACGTTATGTGGCTGGGGACACTGTGTTTAGCTCGGGAGGCTTTTGCGGTTTGATTCACCAGGTCACCCAAGGAGCTGGTGCTCCTGCAAAACGAGCAGGAAAACCTGAGATTGGATTTGCTAGGCTGTAGTCCTGATTTGATGTTCCCCCTCTGGATGAAAGCAGTGACTCAGTTTCCTTGTCTGTAAAATGGAAGACCAGGATTGTTCTCCCATTGTAAGAGTTTAAAGAGTGGATGAGAAGCTCAAAGCAGAAGATGTTTTTTCTGTAGGACACGTGTGTGAAGGAAGCTTGAAAGGGATCTGCGTTCAGCACTGTGAGGTTTATTTGCTGTTTCAGCTTGTTTGTTCTTTCATCAGGCCATTGAACAATAGCTAATGAAAGGGGATGACCTTATTTTTTTTTCCGAGGATGTTGCTGCTCTTGTGTGTTTGAACCAATTAATGGAGCAGCTTTGTGTGTGGAATGCAGCAGCATTGGGTCCTCCCTGTTAGGACTTTGATGACTGCTGCAAAAGCAAAAATGTGGCTGAATGGGGCTTTCATTATTTCATTATTCTCTAAATTTATTTTAGGCTGCTAAAGAATTAATGTGAATAATTTTCCCATTTCACCATCTGCTTTAGACTCCATCTCAAAGGGTTCCCAATGAGCATTGCAGGCAAAACCCTTTAAAAATGATCCTCTCCTTATTTCCCACACTCAGCAGTCTGCTAATGTGGCCAATAGATCTAGGTGATGGGCCTGCATGATTTAGGGAGCATCATTAGAGTTATGATGAGCTATGCAACTGTCTTGTTTATTCACACTTAGCAATTTCCTCACAGTGCCTTTTATCTCAGGAAGTCTGTTTGCATTTAAGCTTTTGCAGAGAGAGCACTGCCAGAGACACTCAGTGGGTGAGACATCCACCTTGGGCTCAGGAGCATGAGCTGCTCCTCTGCCTTGAACCTTATTTCCCTTGTGGGTCAGGCTGGACATGCTGAGGAGCTTTGGGGAGCTTGCCACACCTGACCCAGGGGGAGTGCACGTCTCCTGCTGATATTCAGAGGGTTACTCACAAAGAGGTTACATGTCTTGACTGTCAAGTCTCTGTGTATTTCCCACTCCAAACTCTTGGGTCCAAGGTTTGTTTTTTTTTATTCAGTCTTTGCCAGTTTGAACTCCTGAAGCCTCTATTAAACATCCTTGCCACGATGCCTCTCAGGGCAGCCCACGACTGCCCTCCTTCCTTGTGAGGAGGGGGAGGAGGATGATCAGGAAGCTGAAGTATTTAACCTGCCTGTCAAACAAAATTATTCATGGCAGGTGAGTGGCTGAGCAGCATTTTGCAAGGTTGCTGTGAATAATACATAACATGGTTAGTCCTGGCTTGGAAGTGTTGCTCTCACTTTAGAATAATTCACACGCCTGGAATAAAAACAGTGCACATCTTATCTCTCATTTCCTGTGATAGGTGTGAAGGGATGCTTTGATTGGTCAGGTGTGAGCAGCTGCAGCTCTGCCCCTCGGAGCTGTGGCTGGGGTGTGAGCAGGGCAGGCAGAGGAGCAGAGCCTGAGTGGTGCTGGCGGGCTCTGAGTCAGCCCCTGCCCCTGGGATGAGCACACAGGGATTTATCAGCGTGGGCACAGCGGGGTTGTAACGAGGTTACACAGCTCTGGGATGGCACCTAACTCACCTCCTGCCAGCCTGGGACCAGGGGGAGATAAATGTGCAGCCGCTCCTGGCCCTCCCCTGTAGGTTTTGTTGGCAGAGCAGAAGACAGATGGATGGCCACGAACACAAATGTGCTCAGAGTTCTCCCCTCAGTATGATGTCACTCTGGTATTTTATATCCAGAGTAAAATTTTATAATGGCACTATTTCCTCCCTTCAAGCAAAAAATTAGTTGAGCAGATCCTCTATTCTTATGGAAAGCCTGCAAGTCTATTACTTTGCTGGGAATTGGATTTTTTTTTTAAATTCTTGAAAGGGGTTACTTTCTCACGCAAAATTTTGGCTGAAATAGAGTTTTACCATGTTTTGCAATAGAATACATAAAGATCTCTGACTTTTAATTATACACAGAAAGTCTTAGCTTTATATTTTGAACTACTGGCATCATACAAATTAAAACAAACAAGAAGCATTCCAACTTCTTTATTGATGTAAACTTTTGTTTTCACTTCCTCTTTCCTAAGTGGCATTAGCTTTTTGCTCACCCTGGAAATCCACATGGTAATAGAAGGGAATACAAGTGTGCTTAAATCCCACCAGATCCATCACTTCCTAAACACCCACACACCCCTCATGGTTTGAAAAGTGCATTTTGATCTCTGTTTTGTTGATGCTGACATAAATGAGTCGCAACAATCTTCGTGCAAGCTCTGCAAGTCAAAGAGAGTCTGTCCATTGACTGAATGACTTTGGCTCAAGCATTTTGATATACAGAAAAAAAGAGATTGAGAGCCCTGGCTGACCTGAAAGGTGCCATTTTCAGGAGCAATCCATGAGAGGTATCTGGAGAGGATGGATGTGATGGACAGAGGGGTAAATAGAGTGGGCGTTACAGCTTTAACATATGGCTGCAAGGGCACTGGAGTGAGGCCTTTAATTTCACATTAGGATTCTTCTCATATTTGTTAGATAGAACAATATTAACCTTTTGAATTTATTTAGAAACTCATTAGTGCTTTTTTCTATAGTCCATTCTTTTCCTGATTAGCTCTTCTCATTACAATTCAAATTTCTTTCTGCTACATTTACCACATTGTCCTGCTTTTTCTCATCTCTATTGTTCCTCAGCTTAATTTATTAAAGCAATGAAAGAGGAAGGGGGGATCGGTTGACACAGCAACCTTCCAAGCCTTTGGTGTTTGAGGAGGAAGAGAGAAGAAGGGAAACACCCCTGAGTTTGCCTTTTCCTACAGGAAAAGGGGTAGGAGGATGTGGCAGCAGTTTTTATGCAAGTGTGGGATGTGAGCATGGTTCAGAGTGGAGCAGCAGATGAAAACCTTCTCTGGTCCTTGGTCCATGCCCAAAGGTGCCAGCAGGGCACGGAAGTGGCCACAGTGATATACCTGCAGTGACCCTACAGCCTTGCAGGGCTGGGCTTTCCTGCTTTCTCACTTGAGCCATTGCTCAGCCCCAGAGTTTTTAAATGAAATTCACTCTGAGGGTTCAGCATCCTCATCCTGTCCTGAAAACGTGCAGCTAATTCTCCTCTGGCATCCTGCACCTAAGGTTGTTTTAAAACTTTAGCAGCATTTCTCTTGTGTACTTTTCCTTGGGAACAAGATAGAAGTTGTGGGCTGCTGTAATTCCTCTGGACTTCCATCAGCTCCAGTGGAAGGTGAATTGATGCTCTGATAGGTTTTTTTAGTGAGAGACTTGAGCCTGTCCCTGTTTTGGGGGAACTGGAGTGGAGAGATGCTTAGATTCATTTGCGTATTTGCTACCCTGATTTGCAAACTATTTTTTGTTGGGAACCTAATTTTTTGTCCTGTTTTTCTTTCCTTTAGTATGGTGCTCGTTTCTCAGCAGCAGTGCTGCCACATCCCATGTGCCTGTGATTAAAGCTGCATTCACTCCTGACAAGAGATGATTAAATACAGCCAGATGATTTCAGCCATCCCAGCCGTCGTGGTTCTCTGATTATTGGTGTGTTTGAACATCTCACAAATGTGAATGAATGTGTTTACGCAGCAGCTATCGTAAAGCAGGGAAGTGCCAGAGTGTTTTATTTGAGGAACAGAGGGATTAACTCAGCAAAGGTTATATAAAGAGGTTTTGGCAAGGCCACAAAAAGAATCTAAATTTCTGAGTTTCTACTCCAATGCCTTAATCATAAAGTCATCTTTTCTCTGAATTCTTCTCTGTCTGTGGTAATTATAGTTTTGGCTGGGTTTATGTCCTTTATAAAAACCTGTCTTTCACACATCTTGTGAAATTGAAGAAAAGAAAAAAAGAGAAGATAAAACAATCATAATTTTCCAAGTGTGTAATTCTGGATTCCAGCAGAGACCTAAAACAAGTAAGGTAATTATTCCACTCAGTTCAGCACCATTTGGAGAATTAGGCTATTTCGTGAATTGTAGTTTTAGAATAAGACACATGGACTGGAAAAAGTTCAATGAGCAACATATAAAATAAAACAAATGCTTGCAAAAATCAGCTGAAAGAAAAGGAACTGGATGTAAGTGAAGGTGGCTGGAGTAAGATGGGAAAGGTCAATGACGTTGAGGGAAGGTTTAAAAAAAGGAAATAGAAAGATTTTATTATTTCCTTTAGTTTGTGAGGAAAATGCCAGGACATATTTTCAGGGCAAAATTAATTCTTGGTGCAAACTAAAGGTAAAAAGACTTTCCCAAGGATGAATTTGGCCCATGGGCAATTACGGGAGGTCAGTCAGGGGAAGCTGCCAGGGAGAGGTGGAGCCAGCTAGTTAAAGGCTAGGCAAGACCATACAAGCACATTTGTTAGTGATGGTTAATTAACTTGTTCCTGGCAATCAGCCACCAGGGCAGGAGGTGGACTTAATTTGCAAGTCCTGATTGCCAAGAAAGTCACCCATAATTGCCTGTGATCCTGCAGCTTTCTAGTTTTCACCTTGGTCTGGTGTTCCCCTATAAATGGTGCTTGTGGGGGTTTATTTAGTTTTTTTTAGGTCCCTCTCCACAGGTTCTTTGCTTCACAAAATACCATTTTCATATTCATTGCTGCTGATGTGACTGGACCTTTGCTGTGGTGTGACTTTGGGTGCACATCTCAACGTCACTGGATCCATGGTGAAGTTGTTGGGTTTGGGCATTTCGGGAAGGATGTTTCATTTTGATGGGGATGAGCCCACTGTCTGAGCAGGGAGTGTTGTCCAGTCTGTGAGACAGGAGCAGTTGTACCTGAAGAAAGAGACTGAGGGGAGTGGGTTTTGCTGAACTGGAGAGGAATAAAAGCAAGAGAATGATATTAGCATGTAATTTTTGGTAGTCGATGCAGCGCATAATAACTTCAATTTCAAAGCTTCTCATTCCCCTCACTTTGTACCTTATTAAGACTCCAACCTATATTTAATGGTGGGAATATCACTTTTTGCTTCCTTAATTCTCTGTCTGCAATTGATCTACATAACCTGCTAAATCTGCACTCAGCTCTCTGAGGTGTGTGAGGCTTCTTACTGCACTCTGAGAGACACAAAATTATAACCTGAACCTTCTCTTACAGTGTGTGTGTTCTTGTGGTTCCCTGCTTCCTTGTGCTACAAGCAGAATTACAAAGGAGTATAAAATCTTATTTTCAAATATTTATGTCATGTTCTCAAGGGTGTTCCCAGCATGCCAGGCAGGTTTCTGCTCAAACTGCTCAATTTCTTTTCCTTCACATGGGATGTTCTGTGTCCAGACAAAGAAAGAAGTATGTATTTTATTATTTAAAAAGGCACTCCAATCCAATTGATTGTTCTATGAAACAAGTTTTCATAAATATTAGACCTGGGAAAAGGCCTCCTTTGGCAAACCTAGTTTGGATATTTCTACCCTTGATACATTGTTTAGTGCCGACTTCTTTCATTTTTCTGTCTGTAATTATGCTGTAGACCTTTCCCAGAATATTTCTTCATGATGTGACTCATCCAGCTTCCAAAGTGCAGCTTACTCAAACTATTCTAAGTCTATTTATCCAGGCAAATATTTGGACGTGTAAAACAGCAGTGAAGTGCTACGATGTCTATCAGGGCAGGAGAGCACACAAAATCTCTGATATTGTCAGCCTCTCCCCCGTGTGTTTTGTCTGGAGTTAATTGGCAGAGAGCAGTGTAGAAGTTTGATTCACACCCATACCCATGCACAGGCAGTGAGTGAAAGCTTTGCACAGGTTTGAGCTCCATTTTCTCAGCACTAATTCTGGTTTGCACAGGTTTAAGCTCCATTTTCTCTGCACTAATTCTGGTTTGCACAGGTTTGAGCTCCATTTTCTCAGCACTAATTCTGGTTTGCACAGGTTTGAGGTCTATTTTCTTAGCACTAATTCTGGTTTGCACAGGTTTGAGGTCCATTTTCTCAGCATTAATTCTGGTTTGCACAGGCTCACAGCTTCATCAGACCTGCTTCCCCACCAAGGGGCCCTGAGGTTCAGCAGCTGCACAAAGTTCTCTCTCTTCTATGTCACTGGCCTTTAAAAGCCAAGAGTTGTCATGAGCTGATGGCTGTGTAATGGATTCCTCAAAAGCAGCTGGTATCGCTGTTGAATTTATGTTACATTTTACCTGGAATGGTTGGGGTCTGGATCTTACCCTCCAGGATTTCTCTTGGAGTTGCTGATCAGTTTTGCTCCTCAGTGTGACTGAAAAGCCTGAGAACAGGAGCTGTCCCTGAGCTGGAGCCCTCCTTGCAGCAGGACAGGCATTTTGCCAGCTGGAGATTTCTGCACTGGCCAAAAGGTCTGGTTAAAATTTTGTGCAAATTCAGTTCGATGGGGCTTGGCAATTTCACACTCTCATCATGCAAGAGATTTCAAGAGAGGCTCCTCCTGTCTCCAGGTGAAACTGGCCTTTTTTTTGCCTGGAGACTTGTTCTCTGAACTGTTGCCACAGGCTACTAGAGCCCACCTGGTATAAGTTGCCATATGTGTGGTTAGGAATTTGGCAGCATTTCTTTGCTGCCAAGGGTACAGATAGGACAGACTTGTGTTTATCCCCCCTTTTTTTTACTTTTGGCTGCCTGAATTAATGCATTTTGCATTGATTCTCTAATGAAGACAGAGACCTGAATTCATACATTGCTTTTTATTTGCATTTTTACTACAGTTAGTTTCATTTCATCATTGCTGAAGGCCATTAGTGGTGCTGGGTAACTTGTCTATGCTTCTGCTTTTTGTAGTTTTCCAAAGCTCTATACATAATAAATCAGGCACCCTTTTTTGCTTCTGCAATTAACTAATCCACAATGTAACAGCAGAAATAGAATTGATTGGATATGTCAAGCTTTAAGCCTTATGAAAAAAAATGCAACAAAATAATGAAACACTTGTCATGACACCTTTCAGAATCAGGGTCCTTGTTCTTACACAGATCTAAGCATGAAATCAGGACGGATAAAAGATTTTGCCACTATGTCCCCCTCCAGTCAATCCTGACCTGCGTTTGAAACGAACTTCTGATGTGGCACGTTCACGTCTGCAGCAGACAGGGCTTCGGCTCTCTGCTCATCCCACCTGCTGACAGCAGCTCCCTCTGCTTCCCTCAAGGCACTTCGTGGTCCAGCAGACATCAGCTGCTGGATGCAGCTACTCCACGGCAAAAACCTGTGATTTTTTCCTTGATGCAGACCTCTCAGTCTCGTTGCTTTGCCCTCCTTCTCTGAAGAAGGAAGACTGAAGCAAAAGAAGGTTGAAAGACATTTCTCAGCAACATCTCTGAAGTTGCTGCCTGGCGCTGAGCCATGGTAGTCACTCAAATCCACATTAAGCTGTATTTCTACAAGGAAGTGTTTGAGCTCAGTCTGACCTATTTTCTGAAATAAGGATTTAAAAGTCCTCTCTTGCATAATGGGCTGTGTTGGCACAGCATCATGAAAGCAAAGTTGGATCCTGAGTTCCCTCTGTACCAGCAAAGTACTCCTGGCTCAAACTACTTCTGCTAAGCCAAACCCCATTTTCTTTAAAATATGCTTGTCATTTATTTGGTTTAAATAGTTTCCTTCCTTGTGATATTGTACCCTGTGAACTTTCCTTTTTTTTTTTTTTTTTTTTTTTTTTTGAGTACAGGAAGCCATGGGCCATTTATTGTGCAGTTCATGCTCTCAGGTACTTCTGTTCCTTGCTGACATGAATTCCTTGTGCAGTTCAGACTCAGTGAGCTTTTGCAGTGCTGCTTTTCAAAGTTACACTGCAGAGACACTCTGCTCACACCCTCGAGCATGCAGAACTCCTTGAATCAACCCTTGCAGAAGGGAAAAGAAGCCTGGAAAGACTGAGGTTCTCACTGGCTTCCTTATTATTTTTGTTTCAGGAGCCCTTTAGTGGGTGCTGCCTGTCACATCAGCCTCTCCAAGGAGGAAATGATCCTCTAGGATTAGGTGCTGGAAGCACTTGTCCCTTTACTGCTCCTGTGCACTGGATGGAACAAGAGATTTGATATGTCTATAAAAAAGAAAAAGCAATTTTTTTATGGGCAAAATGAACAATTCTTGTACAATGTCCCTCCTCCTGAAGACAAGGCACTAAAATGCTGGAATTTCCTCCAAATGGAGAAAGAGTGTTGGCAGTTCCAGCTCTGCAATTGTTACCCAACTTCCAAATACACCTACAAAATATTGCCTGCAGCACAACAGTGGAGATGATTTAAAGGATTTTTTTTTTTTTTGTAAAGATGAAAGATTTTATTACCTCTCTGGTAAATGTAAAAATATTAATTGAATGAAGTATTAATTGTCAGTAGAAGAAGAAATGTGGCTTAAAATGCATGTAAAGATGTCGGAATTTACAAATAACCTGATAATGTAGGAACTATAAAACCCAAAAAATACTTAATTAAAACATACACATTTGAGAAGGAAAATAATTATAATTTGAAGTGTTCTTCGTTTTAATAGATGTTTCCTCAACTTCATTGAGTCTTGGTGTGTTTCATTGTAAATAGCTCACATGTCCTGTATTTTCCATTTATTAAGCGACGCCATTTTTGCTCTTTGTTTGCTACTTCCAGAACATTCTTCCTAGGCTCAAGTGAGGAGCAGCTCCTGCTGAAGGTGTCTGTAGAATTTGGCAGCTGTTCCACACTTCTGAACTTGATGAATGTTGCAGTAAGGACTCCACAGGTCAACCCCAAAGTAGGCAACAACTACTTGGGGAAAGTGAAGGTGAGTTTTGCCCGGAGTGACGATGAAAACTGAGCAATTACTTCAGCATTTAACACCTAAAGAAGTGACAAGGGTGACACCAGCTTTTTCCTCTGGGTTAGTCCCTGCAGTGCCTTAAGCAGGTCCTTGGTGTACTCCCTGCTGGCCCTGCAGATGTAAATCAGGAGGAGAACTGCCCTCTCAGATCTCAGATGAGGAAAGGGTTTATTTTTACTGGAAAGAGCAAGCTCTCTCTTCAGCTGTCACAGCTTGGGTCGGGAAAGCAGAAGGCTCTGTTTGCTGGGGAGCTGCTTTGTCTCTCTGCTGGGAATTAGCCAGGCATTAGTCATGGCTTTGCTGGGACCCTCTTTGCCCTTTTCCAAATAAATGGCTTTGGAAGAGGAGGGCAGGGCTGTGAGTCTTGGAAGGGATGAGGCCAAGCTGGGCTTGGGATGAGTGATTTACAGAGCTGGAAAGAAGCTCTGGGGAACCCATCTCCCATGGCTGAGCAGTTCAGCTGATCTCATTTCCCCCTGGGATTGCTGGGGGATGGTGGGGATGAGGCTTGGGGCTGTGCCAGAGGGGAGGTCAGGCACATTCTCATGCAGAGCAGAGGGACATTGTGCTCTCCATCCCATCTCATCCACCTGTTGGGAAGCATTCATCAAAATCCGTCATGTTTGTGAGGCTCCACTCCTCCTACTGAGACAAATGGCAGAAATCCTGCCCAAGCAGGAGAGGGAAAGGCCCTATTCCTTATCCTAGGGCCAGTGGAGGTCAAGAGGCCGTAGCCACTTCCACATGAGAGCAGTGCTGCTGGCAGGATGGGGCACCTTGCCTGATCTCTTACCACCATGATGAACAACGGGAACAAAATCCTTCATGACACATCCTTCCATGCCAGTCTGGATGTTCTACTGATGAAAGAACCACAGGGATCTGTAGAAAGCAGTGGGAATGCTTTGCTGGTCCCTTAGGACAGGATTCTACCCTGTGCTTCTTCAGTCTCTTTTTTGTTTGTCAATGTTGTTTTCACCTGTTTTTACTGATTGTCCTCTCCACACACTCTTTTCACTTGGGATTGGAGATATTTGCTGCTGTCAGGCCCAGAGCAGCCAGGGACTCCTCTGAGGGGCTCTGCTCATTGCAGAAGTGGGAACTGCTGACATTCTCGAATAATGGAAATTCTCAAACTATTTCCCCCCTGCCCTTTCTACACCAGATTCCCAACAAATGCCCTGGGTTTCTGGGTTCGTTGTGAGGAGTGGGCAGATGTTCAGCTTTTTTTCTCATACTTTTGAAAACTGCATTGGAACAGACCCTACAAAAGGGTTTGTATGGGCTCCATTTCATTCTCAGAGAAATGGAGGGTCCAATGCCGAGATCAGACCCAGGGCTGGGCTGAACTCTGCTTAAGGAGCAGGGATCAGGCTTCCACTGCCAGTCCATCTCCCATTTGGCCCTACACCCCTGGAAAAGGGGAGGCAGCGTCTTGAAAGGAAACAGCACAATAACATCTTCCCTGATCTGCCATTAACCTCTGTGTGGGCTTAAAGCAATATTGCACAAGAACAAAAATCAGCAGATACTCTTCCAAAGGCAGTCAAAAACTGTTTATCTGCTCAGATCTTTGCTGCCTGGGGCTATCTGAGTCATTCTTCTCACTAAAGTCTGAGGATGATTTCCTTTCTCTTACTGTGAAAAGTTTACACTTAGAAGACTCATGCATGAAGGACCAAAAGACATTTGGTTTGGCTGCACAGTAAAAGAATTTAGTGTCTTCATTGCTTCATTACTTTATCCTGGTTGCCACAGATCAGCTTCCTCACAGCTGCTGCTGCTAAAATCTGTGCTGGGGCTCTGTGCACTGACACATGCTGCAAAATGTGCAGTTTGCACCAATTGTTTCCTGTGCTGGAGCAGCCTGCATGGAAAAACAAAACAAAACAAAAAAATCTTTTCTCTAATTCATGTTACTAAGTTTGTACCACGTGGGTGTTTGTCTGTATTTTCCTATTTTAGTGATTTTGAAAACTTTTCACAGGGTGAGAGGAAGCATCAGGGATGCAAGAAGAAGAGATGAGGGATGAGGTACTTGGGGAACACAGTTAGAGGCACAACAAAATAAAGCCCCAAGGGGAGAGGGATGGAGCAATGGGTCCCTTTTCCTGAGCCAGCTGAGGTGCATCCTTCTGCCAGCCTGGTGCAGAGGCTCTGCATGGCACAGGCTCCTCTCCTGCTCTGAAACAGGCCTAGCTGTTTCAAATATGTGTGGCTAGTGGGGGTTAAGTGTTACATTAAGACAGGGTTTGTAGAGAGAGATAAAACCTTTAACAGATAAAAAGAGATGGTCAAGGAAATAAAATTGCATTTAAAACTTGCTGTAGATTTACTTCTCATAGCATCTAGCTTGCCTTCCTTGAGAATGTTTGTTTTTCCTTAAATCTTTATTTTTTCTTTTTGTATTTTCAAACTTAAAAACGGTTGATTTTAGATTTTATTGATGGGAAAATTTAGATTTTATTGATGGGAGGTTTAGATTTTACTGATGGGAGAATTGTACATAACCCTTTGCTTTCACCTCTGTTTTCAATGGAAATAAGTGTATTGCAACTTCTTTACTAGAGCTGCTAACAATTTTTGGATTGTTTACTTAGTGAAAACTGAAAAATAATAACAATTCCATTAAAACTGGGACTGTCCCTGAACATGTCCTTTTGTAGAATAGACCCCTTTTCTTGGGGGAGTAAAACTTCTCACTGGAAAACTTTTAGTCTGTCTTGATTTGATTTTGCCTTTTCTACATTTTGGTTTCATTTCCCCATTGAATAATTTGCCTTTGCCTGCTCCCCCTTGTTCCCCATCTGCCTCACTCTAATGGAAAATAAATTTCCCAGCTCTGTTCTATTCCTTACCATCCCATAGTCTTATGCTGTCACTGAATCACTGGGATGATACAGCTCCATTTATAAAATGCTAAAAGTACCATTCATATTTTTTCCCACAATCCCTTTTGACTGGTGTCAGATACAGAAACAGTAAGAAAATAAACCTCAAGGATCAAAAAGAAAATCCTTGTGGCTCTAAGTGCAGTAAGGATGAGATCCTTTTCCAGTAAAGAGGGATGATCTGGCTTCCCTCCCCTCTGCAGCCGTTTTTCTCTGGATGCGCCAGTCTGGGGGGTGGAGGATGGGACAGAGGTTGTTTCTTCTCTGGGCAGTGGGCACAGCACACCACAGTGAGGAAAGGCTGAGAGAGGTTGGATCGTTCAGCCTGGAGAAGAAAAGGCTCTGGAGTGACTTTATTAGGGCCCTTTGGTACCTGAAGGGCTCCAGGAGAGCTGGGGGAGGGCTTCTGTCCAGGGCATGGAGTGGCAGGACAGGGGGGAGTAGCTTCAAACTGGAAGAGAGTAGGTTTAGATGGGATATTGGGAAGAAATGTTTCCTTATGAGGGTGAGGAGGCCCTGGCACAGGGTGTCCAGAGAAGCTGGGGCTGCTCCATCCCTGGAAGTGTCCAAGGCCAGGCTGGACAGGGCTTGGAGCACCCTGGGACAGTGGAAGGTGTCCCTGCCCATGACAGGGGTGGAACAAGATGCTCTTGCAGTCCTTCCAACCCAAACCACTCTGTGATTCTCTGAGCCAGACCTAATTTCAGTTCTCAGCACAGCCTTAGGGAGTCAGGACATTGTCAGCACCCAAAGGCTGGTGAGGGATCCTCTCTCTAAGGAAAAAACATCACAACTCCTGGAGTTACCTCTCAGCAGCACCAACTCCCACAGCCTCACAGTGGATCTGGTTCATTTTCATCTGCCCTGAGACCATTTGCCTGCTCCCAGCAGCAAATGGCAGCATGGGGAGCCAAATGCAAAGGAAAAGAGGAAAAAGCATTCAATTCCTGTCAGGTAGAGGGAAATTTGGGTTTCCTCCTGCTCTCTCCTGCCTCCAGGAGAACACACTGTACACGGAAAGTGACCTTCTGTCTCCTTCCTGCCCATGGGAGCTGGGAGTGACTGTGTGACACATGTGATGACAGACAGACGCCAGCGTGAGCAAATTGGGCTTGAACTCACTCCAGAGGAAATTGTTGCAAGGCGTGCACAGGCTGGGCTGCACTAGGGAGAGCACAGAGCACAGGCAAACGTTTGTGTCATTTGCAAACGCCACTGCCAGGGGACACAGGAACAGATGAGCATTTTGAACTCTAAAGGTTAATGCAGAGAACATAAAATAGTGCTCCGTGTTTGACTTTTGAAAACTGCTCTCGTTTGGGGGGAGTTTGGATGAAATCAGATTAATCACTATAATCTGGATTTTTCTTTTCTTTCATCTTCTCATTTTATTTTATTTTAAAGTTGATTTCTTGCTTGCTATTTTTTTCCTCACAGGAAGTTCCTGAGTTTTTGATATTCACCAGAATTTTAGTTAGTGTATATGCTGAGACTTCATGGTATGACTGGAAATTAGTGAGGATGGATAGGAAGCATCTTAATGCTATATAAACTTTATAAGAATAAAACTCTAATCAAAAATCCCAGATGTAAAAAAAAAAAAAAAAAAAAAAAAAAAAAAGAAAAATTTAAATGCAAGAAGTTTGAAAGCATATCTTTGCCTGTCCAAATAGCACTTTCAGGTTGATCTGCAGGAAAGGCCACAGTAACTCATTAACTCATCACTGTTTAATGAAGAGCTGTGTGTCCTGGCCACATCCATCACTGCCATCCTGCTCTGAACAAACTCCCTGAAGATGCACAGCCTTGAACCCTGCTGAGCTCTGCTTTCAGACCAACAGGAGCTTCCCTCCCAGCATCTTATTTTAAGATATGAAGAATATTTGTAATGAAAAGAG
Source organism: Onychostruthus taczanowskii (assembly GCF_017590055.1). Taxonomy (NCBI): domain Eukaryota; kingdom Metazoa; phylum Chordata; class Aves; order Passeriformes; family Passeridae; genus Onychostruthus; species Onychostruthus taczanowskii. The sequence goes on along the minus strand of NW_024503680.1, from coordinate 2,177,209 downwards.
TACCATACTCATGGCCTCTCTCCCAACCACAGCATTACCATGCCCCTGCTGACTTTGATGTTAGACACTCAGAGTCCAGATGCCAGCTCTGTCCCCGGGTTTGGGGCAGAATACTGGAAATACACCACTCATCTGTAACACGTTTGGCAAACAAAGTCATGGCATGCCAGTCCTGAGGGTTTCATTAGTCTGTCTCTGTCCACGGCAGGCTGATCCTGCCTCTCTCCCTGGAAGTGGCTGCATGCCAGCACCATCCATCTCTCCCTGCCCTCTGGGCTGCAGAGTCCAGGTTTTTAATGGACACAGCCTGAGCAGGTTCAGTAGGTGCCTGGTGAAAGGGGCAGAGCTGAAGCGCTGAACATCCTGAAGGATGGACGGGCATTAGGCAGCCTCACAAATTATTGTCTTTCTAAGGTCAGAGGATGTAAGGATGTGCTGTCACCATGACAGATTGAGAGATCATGTACTCTGTGTTTAATCCCAAAATATTCCTTACATCTTAAAATAAGAAGCCTGGAAGGCTCCCCACCAGCTCCATTTTGACATATTCCAGTAGAGCTTTGCTGCTTGAGCTGGGGGTGATGTATGATCATTTTGTCAACATTTTGCTACCAAAGCTGCTGCCTTATGTTTATAATGTTTTTTGTCTGATTGTGTACATGGTTGAAGAGTTAAATTTGTAACTAGTTGCTTACTTGTTAGCCTCTGCTGATCTTCCCTTCCTGTTTTGTCTTTTATGGCAAGATGATTAATTTTTAACATGCAGCATCTCTCATTCATTTGGGTTTCTGCTTCTAGACATTTACCTTGTTTACCTCTAAGCTGGTACTGCCCACCCTGGCTGGAGTAAACTGTGCCACATCAGCAGAGCTGTTGGGCTACTGAAGCAAGACTTTGTTTGCCATCATTTGTCCTTTTCTGGAGCCAGGTTGTTGCCTGAGGTTTGTGCTTTTGGTGCCCTGTGGGGTTTGGGCTAAGACAGAAGAATGGTGTTAAACGGTTTATGGTTTCTGTGGCAGCTGGAAATAGCCCATGGAAAATGGTGGCAGGACAATATCCTGCAGTTTAATTAACTTCTGCCTTCTCAAACTCCAAATTGCATTTAAACCCAAACTAACAGCTCATCCAAGCAGTAGCCAGCTTTTATGCCTCTTCCTTCCACCCCTTCCTCTCCCAGCTTCATCTCACTTCATCCTCTCTCCCACCTGCTTTCCCTGTATTTGGCTTTCAGCTGCTCCAGGCCATGATGAGCCACCTCACATTCCTGTCAGCAATTTCAAAGGATTTATTGAATGTCAGTAGGACTTTGGGACTATTTTTTTTTTTCTGAAAATATCTTTGTTTGAGTAGGAGTCCAGTTGTGACATTTTCAAAAGGATCTGTGTGGTGCAGGAGCTCAGATCCCAAGGAACAGCTGTACAGAGGGATACCTTGATCCCTATGTGTTATTTAAAATCCTGGCATGTTGTCCTATATGCAATCCACTCAGAGGATGAAACCTCTGTATACAAGGATTTGCATTTCTCTTCTGTAGTCCAAAACACAAAATGATCTGTTCATGGGTACAGTGAGTTTGCTGTGCTTGTGGTTGTTGGATGAGTTTTCTGTTGGATTGGATTTGTAGTTAGATGAGAAATATTCAGGAGACAGAGTTTTGTGGTGGAATAAAACTGTACTTTTCCATCTGAGCAGGAGATCTGCATGGCTGCTTTCAGGATGTACCTTTCCTCCCCAGAAGAAACAAAACTTTGAAGCAGATTCTAAAATCCATGGTTGCTCTCCAGAGCTGCCACAGACCAAGCTGCAGACCGTGGGTTTTGTGACTGTGAAGCTTCTCTGGAACTGCTGCATGAACCCCTCCTGCACCGAGGAGCCAGGGAGAGGGTTGCTGTGATGTCTGAACAGGTGGAGCAGAGGACGGTTAAAAATCAGCCAGTTATGGCAAATCTGAGTCATGAAAACCATGGGGTAAATTTAAATACATTATTCTAGCTTGGAGGAGGAGACCATCTGGGTAAGTTGAAGGATGTGTGTCTTGATGAGGGAAGAGTTATTTCAAATGACAAAAGAACTGTCCTGAGCTGGAAAAATCTGCCAGCCCCAAGATTAAAAAACAGCTTAGAGGGACACTGATTTAATATTTGCATGTCAAGAATCTAGATAAAGGCCATCATATTAAAATATTTTTAAATACTTTTGCTGGTATTTGCCAGTTATATAAAGCAGGAAGGCCTGGAAATTTCATCAGAACTTCATATTATAATGTTCTTTTTAGAGATTTTTAAGGAAATTGTGTATTTGATCTCCAAATTCCATGATGGCTCTGCTTTAAACAAAAAAGCTGGCACCAGAATGGGAGGATCTCCCTGCAGCCAGGTTGCAGTGGGCTCAGACAGGCTTTTAACTAGTTTTTGAGAGTTAAAGCTCTGTTTTGCCACCTGGCTGATCCCTGAAGGTCAGGGTTAATGGTTGGGCAGCCAGGTGTCTCCTGATGGACATCCCCCATCTGCCACAGGACACAGAGCTCCCAGCCTGGTGTTCTGGCTCTCCCTCCTGGCACTGGCCTCAATAACATGAACCTGGTGTGCCAGCACTTATCTCAGGTAGACTCCAATCCAATTCTATAAATGTCCCCAAGGAGCAGGTCCTCATGGCAGGATCCCTCCTGGAAGGCATCTGAGGAGTGGAGAGGCAGAAGGAGAGGGGATGTGCTGGGTGTCCCAGGTTAGGGTAGGAAGTGGGGTGAGTAGCCCAGCCTGAGCTGTGGTTGAGCTTGAGGAAATGAAGGTGGTGTGAGGCAAACAAGTTGAAATCAATGACTGAATGCCTCTGGCTGTGTTGATGTACTGATCAGCCATAAAGTTGTAATAAAAACACCCTCTGTCATGCTTTCCTGTCGTCTTCTGAATGGCCTGTACAGCTCACTGGTACCACCACTCCTGGGGACCCAGGGACAGCTACAGCCCCCAGTGATCTGACCCTGCAGAGACTGCCAAGGTGAGCAGAGTGGATCCAAGCCTGGTGCCATGGCAGAACCAGATTTGCAAAAATTCCATGCAGGTACTGCTGTAAAGGTCCGTGGGGCTTCCTCTCCACCCTTGCTTTAGGCAGACATGGTAATTCTGAGTTTTACTATATTTTTTACAAGCATAGATCTCAAAACCCTATGGTACAGACTCATCATTACCACCTTACAGATGGGGTTGCTGAAGCAGAAAGATGGGAAATGACTTCCCTGGAACCATTAACTGGGTAAATGACAGGGCTAAAAATAGAGACCAGATCCTCAACCTTTCCTACAACCTACTGCCATTCCTGTCTCAGAGGAAAGATGCCAAGGGAGTTGGTTAAAGTAGGCAGCAGCTCTTTAACTAACACAGATCCTGACTGTCCTGGGTAAGATGCTTTTATGAGGTGCTGCAGCAAGATCACTCTAGTAAGCCAACACATTTTTGGAGAAAAAATGGTTGCCAGAAAGGCCAGCGAGCCACATATGGCTGCAGTGCACGTCAATCACACCAAGCTAATGCATTCAGAAGTTCCAAATGCCTTTTAAAGCTAATGGTCTGTGCACTAATAGCTCCTGGCCCTGGCATCCAGGCTAGCAGCTGGTGCCCCTAATTGGTAGCCCCGAGGTTGAGCACGTGGGCAGACGACTGGATTGCAGGAGCAGGGAATGGATTAGGAACCCTGCCTTGCTAATTCCATCCTTTAGCATGGTCTTTAATCAAGATGAAAAGTCAAGAGACCGCGAGGGGGTAACAAACAGCAGCTTTGCCCAATTAGCAGTGTCCAGCTCACCCAGACCTGACAGCACTGCCTGGAACAGCCCTGCCAGCAACAGCTTGTGCGACTGCCTGAGCTGCAGCTGTTCTCCCTCCCCGTGGGCAGTGCTGGACAAAGCTGAAAACAGCACCACAGAATGCTACACCTGTCTCTGGCCTTTTTGGGGATGCAGCTTATCTGAGGGGTGGATGTCAAGTTGTGTAAAAGCATCCAAGCACCTCCAGCAGAAACAAACAGCCTGTCTGACATGGGCTGGCAGCACCTACCTGTGACAGCACCAGCATCTCTCCTTTTCTCCTGCTGGTCTCTGCCCTGGGGGGTGTGGAGGAGCCTCGCCTTGTAAGGCAGGGCCATGAAAGAGCAAGAGCACTGAAATGGCCAATGAAGGTTGCCAGGGAGCTGGAGCTGTTCAAGGAGACTCCAGGCATTGCTAAAGGGAATGTGGTTTGAAAGGTGATGTGTTACTTGAGCAGTGGGTACCATCTGTTTCCTTGATGGCAGGAGGTTACAAGGTACCCTCTGATGGCCATTTTTGACCCAGTAATTAAAGTTTTGATGTTCCCCTTGAAGTTTAACCTGGAATTCACCCATTTGAACACCCTCCATCTCTGTCCCCTCCAGAGCTGGGGTGGCTGAGACACAATGTCCCTGCAGCTGCTGCATCCTGCTGATACTCTGCAGATCATCCAGGACCCACTCCAGTCTCCTGGATGAATTGGGATAATTTGAGATGGACAATCTTTTGGGGAGACTCTCCCTGCCTCTCTGACCGAGGGTTTGCAGCTTCCAGATTTTGTCAGATCTCAAAACTCTTATTTCCCCAGTAACTTCCACTTAGTGGTTCCAGATGATGCAGTGGGGACCAGAATGTCACAGTGAGACGCAGAAAGAGATCACCAGCTCTAAGCACACTCATCGTTAACCTTCCCACTGTTCTCCAGAAATATCCTTTCCCTCTATGCTTGTGACTGAGTCTGAACCTTGCTCCAGATGGCAGTGGGCTGAGGAGATGAAATTTTCCTGCAGTCAGAGCTCAGAGATGCACAAAAGAGGGAAATTGTGAAATTGCAATGACAGGGCTGTTTGGGTAGCTTGTGATGTTCTGGCTTTAGAGAAATCCATGCCTAATGTTCCTGCATGGCAAGGTAAACTAAAGACCATATAATTCTATTTCAGCTTAACATAACAGGAAGAAACCCATGTCTCCTGGACTCCTGGCTTGTCTGCAAGCATTAGGGCTGGTTTCTACACGTGCTGCTCAGGCACTCCATGTTAAAGAGCTTAGGATAAAGCATGCCTGGGATTTGATGACTACAGAGCTTAAAGGCTTGGCTCTGCCATACTCACACTTCCTTTAGAGGATGAGGCACAATGGGACCATTCAGGTTCATGGAGGAGAAGGGTCTGGCACAACCCATCTTTTCTCCCTGCTCCCCTGCTGCTGTAGAGGTTTTGCTGCTTATTTTTTTCTGGTTGTCACGAGGCTGGGCTTGGGATGAGGGCAGGTTCCAGGAGCCAGGCTGGAGCTGTGAATGAAGTTTGTGCAGTGATGGGATAAGAATCTGTGGTTTGGAGTGCTGGGGTGAGCTGCTCATCCTAGACAAGGCACTGATGTGTGGATGGTGCCTGACAGAGCTGGAGGCTCAGCAGGGAGTAAGGAAAGCACCTTCCAGCACTGTGAGGTGTGGTGCTGCATCTCTCTGTGTCACACTCTGAGTATCCCATGGGGAAGGCTGAACTCCTTGGAGCTGGTGCAGTGTGGGCATATCTTGAAGTCTGTCTCCACTTTTCCTCTCTTTGTTTCCCCTTCTACTTCACTTCTGTTGGCATTTATCACTGAATTTTCTCTCCCCACCTTCCTGTTCTGTTCTCCCGATCTTCACAGTCCTATTTCCAAGCTTGGAACATTAAGGAGTCTTTGAACTTGGTAAATATTTTCTCTTCTTTTCATGGGACTTAAAATGTTAGCTGAGTATTAATACAGCACCATGAATGGCAGTGTGTTGAGGTTAGATCACTGTATATTAAGCATGCAAAGAGATATTTTTCACAAAAGCTGCCTCATCTTTCACTTTATATTAATAATGCAGGGAGTTCTAGATCATCCGTCCCTGTCACTGCTGCTGCATTTTGATACACTCACATGGAATAACTGTTGGAGAGCAAAATACACAAAGATGTTCCCTGACCTTTTCCCTTCTCCCCAGCAGTAAATTTTAGAGATTCTGTACAGGCAACCAAGACTGTCCTGGCAGCAATATTTTGGTAATGTCCAAGTGTGGGGTCTGGACATGACCTGGCATGGGGTGAGTGCTGTTCTGAAAGGTTATGTTGGTGCAGACCTTGATGCTCCCCTGAATCACTTACAGGATCCTCTCCCTGCCAAACAGTGAAACCTAATTCCCACTGACATCTCTGATCTCTCTCACACCTCTGCAGGGTATGAGCATCCATCACTGAGCACAGTCCTGCCTGGAAAACTACAGGGCTCTAGAAAGGAGCCTGCAGGGAACTGGGCAGTTTATTTAGTTCACCCTCTGACCCTGAGGTTACATTGGGCTTCCACAGGATGGTGTAGATTTTCGAACACTGGCTTTGTGAAGTGGTGTGTGCTTCTCATAACAATTTTTGTTGAAAAGGTGGGAGGGAGCTGCACTGCTGAGCTCTAAAAGTGGGCAGAGGCTGCACAGATGGGGTGGGCTGCCAGCCTAGAGCCCCCAGCTACTGTCGGAACCCAGGAATTCCTCTGGCTGCCCTGGATGGCTCGAGACCCTGGCACAGAGCCAAAGACACCTGTGTCTTTGATTTTAACCCATGGAGAAAATTACCAGCTTTGTGTGAGGATTTATAAGCCATGAGAGTTTAAGTAGAATGATAGTTAATTTGTCACAGGGTGAAAAGTAGAAATTTGGGGTTTTAGAACGGGGGTTCAGGAGGCAAGATGGAGGGATTTGGGTGTGCCCTGTCCTTCCTCCTGTTTCTTCTTAGCCTCCATCTTCTGCTGTGATGATGACACTTTGGATTGGTTTAGAGACAGACTGTCTAACTTAGGTGATAGCTATTGGAAAATTATTGTAAATAAAGTACACGTAGTTCTTAGTATAAAATGTTGACACCACCCCAAAGGTGGTCAGTCTGCCACAAAACAACCTGCCAGACAGACCTCAGGGGTCAGAGAAAGGATGTAATAGATAAAGAAAAATAAACAACCTTGAAAAGCAGAACTGACACATCTCGGCTTCTTCTTCTGTCGCGGAGCTGGGAAAAAAGCGACTTTCTAACATCTCAGGATCATCTCGACCCCAGAGACCTCATCAAGCTACTGCTGGCTCCTCCCCAGGGAGGGTCTCTCTGCTGTCTCCACAGTAGTGACAGGAGGAACCTGGGCTCTCTCCCCATGGGCTGCAAGATATTTTTCTTCAGGAAATTCAGCTCCCCTCACTGGGTACCTGCAGGAGGCAGGACTGAAGTGAGAAGGGCTCCTTGGCACCATCATCTGTGCCAACAGGGCTGGCCTTGGTGTGGAAATCCAGGCTGCCAGGTCTGCCCTGCCTGTGTGGGCAAACACTGGCAGCTGCTGCTGAAATGCTCCAGCCTCCTGTGCTCCAAGAGCCACCGCGCAGCACTGCTGTGCTATCCCAGACTCTGGGGTGATCCACGCTCTCCTTTAGCCTCTGTTGCATTCCCAGAGGTGACAGTGGTGCCAGGATCTCAGCTCAGGGATGGTTTTCCCTTGCTGGCTGCCCAGCTGGAGCTGTGCCCTGCTTGGGGCGAGCACAAGGAGGTTTGTATCCCATGGGGCAGCTCATGGGAGAGGTGACATTGCTGGGGAAAGGCCCAGCACCCCAGGCACAGTCACAGACAGACCCCAGGGACAGCGTGGCTGGGACTGAGGGGTGATTTCTGCAGGGAAGCACTGTGGGACTCTTTGGAGCAACAAGGACAAGGACTGAGCCTCCCAGAGCTCTCCCAGGCACTGGAACATTGCAGCCCCAGAGTGACGTCATTAATGAGACATCCTGCTTTATGTAATAATGTGTTTTGTGTGACTCACCCTAATGAACAAAAAACAATGCAACGGGCCTCCTAATGGAACTCCTGGTCTTTATGTCCCAGTGCTTGCTATGAATTATTTAAGACGTCTGGAGGGGTTTGTGAGTAATGAAATCTTTGCTGATTCTGTCTCACCTCAGATGGCCTCAAAGGTCTGGTGAGCAGCTTTGGTTCTGGTTCAGTCTCGTCCGTCACCTGCAGAGCAGCCAGCTTGAAAATTTCTCTGTGTTCTTGTCCTCTGCCTTCACTTAGCTCTTGGCTATGTTTCCTTTGCACTCCCCCAGCTTAAAAAATAAGATTTGCCTTTCAGTGTCACAGGTCTGCCTTGGGTGGGCTGAATCTGGGTCTGTCAGAAAGGAAGAGGATCTTATTCAGGGGAATGTGTGTGAGGTGTGCTTAAACAACTGTTCACTATTCAAACCCTTGGGTTTCACAGCCCCTCTCCTTTGCAGGTGAGGTCCTAATAAAATGTGTAATGGATGAGCCAGTGTGTGGGTCAGTCCTATCCATCAGCAAGCTCAAGGTGGGAAAGGTGGGTGGGAAGTATGAGGTACCAAACAGATTTTATGACCAATTGCAAACCAGGATTTGTATTTGGTGCTACAATATGAACATTTTTTGGAGGAAAAAAAGGGATTAATAGAGGAGGAAGCGCAGAACTTTGTGGCTTTGATATTCAAAGAAATGAGTAGATTAAGGATCTTCATGACGGAGGAAGCTGGCCACCACTTTAATGATGGTGGTTTAATTTTTTTTTTTTTTAATTATTAAAAAAAGAACCAACCAACTCCCCCCCAAAAAAATCACATTCACATTTTCACCCTTTGCCTTGAGGTTACATTACACTTCTGGAATCTGAGGCTGTGTGAAGATGTTCTGCAGCCTTGGAACAAAAAGCCTGAAGGGAATGTTGGGAAGATTAAAGATTGCTTCCAGAGCATGGACATGAGCAGACAGCCAGGATTTCCCGGAGCTAGGAGCTGGTGCAGAGCTTTGGTGCTTTGCAGCAGCTCAGAATGTGCCACTGCCAGTGGCCAAAGGGAATAAAACCAAACATCTGCCATCCGTGGCTTTTGAGCAGAAAGGGGAAACCCTCCTTATTCCAGAGATGAGAAGCTGATTAAAAGCACTTTGTGCCCTGCTTTTGCTGACATGAGAAAGGCACAGATGTCAGGATAGAGTTTCTATTTTTAGGAGCCTGTCCAAGATTACAAGTCTACAACAGAGCAAAGGAGAGGGGCCAGCCTCTGATGCAGGAAATGAGTTTAGAGGGGGCTGAGCGAGTTTTGTGGGGCCAGAGGGACGGGAGGGGTGTTACAGTGCTGCCATGGGTGGGATGCTGCCACAAACCCCTTGGCTTCTTGGCCCTTTCTCTCTTTTGGTGCACATTGCCCTCATCCCTAAATATCTAACCTGTCGAATGCTCAAAAAAAAGCAGTTTAGGGGAAAACTTTGAAACACCTGTTCTTACAAAGCAGTAGCTGTTACAAGTGGGCAAGTTAAGCAGGTGTGGTGGGATATTTTTATCCTTTTTCCCTGAGTAGGAGGATTTCAAAACACTTTGAAAACAGAACCAATGTTAGTTTTAAGCTCAAAAATTCAAATAGCTCAGAATTTTTCTAAAGCCATCAGAGGTCAGATCTTTAAGGTCCAAGCCTTTGTCTCAAATTTAGTGCCACAGAAGAGATTTTAAAACAGAAGCCAAGAGGGTGTGATTTGTCAAAGTGGGTGGTGGGGGCATATCCTGGATGATGGGGTGGCCTTTGGCAGTGGTTATGTCTCACTATTAGTTAAAGCCTGAAGCATTTTTAATTCCAGCAGATGTCAAATCAGGAAGGGTGGTAAAAGCTGCTATTCCATCTCAGCTTTCCTGGTACTCCTGAGTCAGGGCTGGCGAAGCTTGAAGGAATGACTCCTGCAAATACCAGGTCTTAGTGGATTTAATCAACATCCTCCCAAGAACACCTTCTCACTCCTCCTCTTGTAAAAAACAAAAAAACAAAAAAACTTAAGAACATTATTCTATCTTTGCATGCACCATTAAGAAGAACACAAATAATCATGTTAACAAGATTTATATTTATTCCTGGTATAAATTTCCTCACTAGAGAAGTTAATCTCTTCAACAGACTGCAAATGCTTTGTCCAGCAGATTGATGTGCTTTGTGAATTACCAGGTCTTAGTCAGAGGATGACTTGGCTCTGTTTCCCTGAGAGCAATAGAAACATATGGGATATGATGGGAAGGAAATTTTATAAAGGAACCTGAAGTCTCTAAGAACACCATGATTGCTAATTCTTCCCAAGATGCAAAGTTTAAAAAACAATTAGATGGAGGCACAAACTGTGCTGGCAAATCCAATTCCGTGTGCACAGTTTTGTCTCAGCAACTGTAAATTGGACGGTGAGTTGAATTCTCCCCTGTGGAAAAGGAGAAAGCACAAAGGCTTCTGCCCCTCTCAAATGCTGCCTGTCTCCGTGGTGCTCACAGAGGCCTCATTAACGAGGTATTTAAGCGTGTTGCAATCACACTGCAGCCCAGGAGAGCAGGCTCATTTTGCAGCACAAACTGGAGTACAGGAGCTGTGCTAACACTTCCCTGGGCTTGGCTGGCCTGGGAGCTGCAGCATCCCAAACCTCAGCCCTTCTGGGCAGGCTGTGCTGCAAACCCATCTGCTGCCCTGCGAGCGAAGGAGGCCCTTGGAAGGATCCTTCGGTTCTGTCTCACCTTCCCGGCACCAGGTGACTCCTACAGAGCTGGCAGCTGGGGACAGGCTCAGCCCCTGTGCCTCCACCCAGGCAGAGAGAAATCTGTTCTGGCTGCAGACTCTTTCTCCATGACTATTTTTACCCCTATTTTAAGGCTCTAGGTAGCAGGGAGTAAGAGGATGTAAAATAACTTTACCATAACTGAGAATAAGGTTCCAGAGATCCCAAGAAGTCTGTTAGCAAACTCACTGACGTGTGGTAATTAGAGGTGCTTAAGTGTTTGTGTATGTGGATAATGCAGTTTCTGTAAAAATATAATCTTTCATGAAAAAGAAAATATTTTAAATCAAATCAATGCATAGACTTTTCTCTTTCATCCAGAAGATTTAAATGAAACATATCATTCCAGTCTAATGGCTCCAGATCAAACTATCTTGGCATGTTAAGCCGAATCAAAACATGTCATTTTCAGTGAATTCAATATCTCTTTGTATTTGCCAGAGCTGGTTAAGCTCCTGCAGGTCAGATGTTCTGTGATGTCCCTCTGCTGCCTGAGAGTGTGGTGGCTCCTGTCCCTCCCTGGCTTGGTCCTGCCAGGCAGGACAGAGGGACAGGCAGGTGTCCCTCCAAGCTCTGCTCTGCTGGGGAGCTGGGACACAGTGTGTGGGTGAGGGCTCAGGAGGAGCCCAGCTGCTCAGCAGAGCAAAACTTCTTGATTGATGCAGGTAGAAATGTTTCTAAACAAAATACATTCAGGTAATCAGATTTTCTGATGGATGGGAGCTCTACTTTGCAATATTCCCTAACCACTCTTGCCTATGACTCACACTTGATTTGCTTTTTCTTTAGGCAGAATTCCCCCTGTGCTACACCTTGCTGTGCTCCGGGCTGAACCACACCAGGAGAGACCTCTTAGAAACCCCCCTTTTTTCTTTTTTTTTTTTTAATTTGCAAATACTGAAACATTTTCAGATTCAGCCACATCTGAACCCCTTTCCTCTCTTAATCTCCTAATTTGCAAATCTTCTCAGGTGCTTCTGTAGCTGGAGGCTTGCACAGGTAGTTGGAACCACACCATTTATACCCCACTGATAACAGACCAGAAGGGACAGTCTATGTGCATCCTACAGCAGATCTACCTCTAAGCCACCTTCTTTAAGTGAGCCAAAGCCTCTGGATCTCCAGGAATTTACATAAATATAAATTTGAAGCTTGCTGTGAATGAATTAAGTTGACTGAGTCCACCTAATTAGGCTTTTGCTACACACATTTGTAAACACTGGTTGTGCTCAAGTGAAATGTCAATTTACTCTAACCCAAGCTTTGCCCCCAGTGAGCAGCAAAGCTCCAAGGGCTGCCCACAGGTCCTGATTTTGTGCCCCAAACTGTGGCATTAAAGCTGTGAAGGATTGGGGTGGTTGACAAACACTCAGAGTTTGCCTGAGTAAATGAGTAATGCTGATTTTCTCTCCCAGGCCCACTGGGTGCTGAGTGTGATTAAAGGCAAGTCAGGAAGGACTGCATGCTATTAATTCTATCGAGGAAATCTCCTGCTTTATTCATTGGATGTATGTGGCTTTTTCTAGGGGGAGAGGAAATAGAAAAGCACCTTTGGTTGTGCTGTAACATCTGTGAGTACAGCTGGCTGTTTTTCTATGTGTTCCACTTATTATGTGCAATTTGGATGTTTTTTTCTCCAAACTCAGATTAAAAATAAAAAAAAAAAAACTAGCTCACCTCTAAGGAGAAGAAACTTCCAATGCTTATTATTACCAGGGCAAAGGCCTCACTCCTCTGGCAGAGACAGGAATGGCCACTCTCCTGCTCAGCCTGGGCTGCAATGTCTGCTGTTATTTGCCAGCCTGCACATAATCAGGTAATTTAATGTAATTCCTACACTTTCAATCAAGTCTGGTGAGCAGATGGCAGGATTCGAGCCCATAGATTTTGTGTAATGCCACAGCCTGACTCCGGACCCAAAGGCAGCACAGCCTCTGTGCTCAGGGCACAGCTCAGCTCCCCTTCTGCCTCTGCAGGGTGGGCTTGGGCTTGAGAGGCTCCAGGCTGGGACAGGGTCACCCACCAGCAGCCTCTCCTGGGTGGAAATGAGATTAAACACCTTCCCTGCTTGTCAATGGCTGAAACCATCTCTTGCTTTGAGGACCAAATACATGGGGATGGGAGCAGAGATGTCCAGGGTTTGTATGGGCTTTGCTCTGCCTTGATTCATAAGTTTGACCAAGAAATGTGATGGTCCATGTCTTATTTCTCATATTTCTCCTGACTCTAAAGAGCAGCAACACTCCCACACTGAAGGGGATGCAGAGCTTAACCCACAAATGACCATGAAGTGGTTTGATGAAGAACAGAGAGGAAATCTTGATTTTGGCCAAGATTTCAGCATCCCTTTCCAGACAGCTTGTCCAAAATAACATTTTGCTGTTACCACAGAGGAAGCCTTGTGTGTGCTGGAGGAAGGCAGACCAGCTCCTCCTGGGAAGTGCATCTCCACCAGCCTCCTTTGGGAAGCACAGCCTGGCATGTTTGCTGCTCCAGAGCTGGGCTTTAACAGCTCAAAACACAGGATATTTCCTTTCAGCCTCACCTGGCTGCTGCCTGAGCCCTCCCACTTTCCCCTGGGTTCTCCCAGAGAAACAATCTGGGAGTTACCTGCAAGGAAGAAAACCTGAATATATCAGTGTTACACAAACATTAGTGACACCCCAGGAGAATTTCACCATGCATGAGATTAATGCACAGAGTGTGGAAACTTTCATTCCCTCTTCCCATTTGCTTGAGAATTTCTCTTTTTGATGCTGTGGCAGCTGGGGAAATGCAGCCACTGCCAGAGAGAGCACTGCTGTTTCTGGGGAGTGGCACAGCAGGACCAGGGACTTGTGAGCATTGCAGGGCTGCCATGGAGGCAGCAGAATTTTTGAGGGAATCCCTGGGATGTGGTGAGACTCATTCTCCTCCCCAGGCTGAGCTGTTCATTGCTCTGGGGCAGCTGTGCTGAGACACTTTGCCCCAAACATGGATGGGTCAATGATCGATGCTTTCTGCTCAGTTAGGACTGAGAGGGACATGGTCTCCTGGAGGAAGCCTTAGCTCCTGCACAGGTGTACATTGTTCTGTGGTGAGCAGAGCTGATAAATGAGAGCACACAGATGTACACAGGTGTATCTGGGGTGCTGTGATGCCTTTTGTATGGACACTCCCCTGGTGTCTGGCTGGATCCAGGCAGGAGGAGAGCTGTTCTCTGCACTCATGGACTCTAAGCTTGGGAGCTTGGTGCGCAAAACTTAACCCAGCTACTGGAAACATTGCCCAGGGAGAGTTTTGTGAGGTGGGGAAAATGACAGAATCCAGGAGGGAGACAAACCTGTTTCCCTGCAGCTTTTGTGGCACGTGCTCACATTGGTACAGGTGATCCTCCTGCTCCCTGGTGCCTGTGGCTGCTACCCTGACACGGGTGGTGCAGGACTGGCAGTGACCAGTAACTCCAGTGCTTCCTTGCTTCTCCCTCCCTCCCTGCTGCAGCTGTGCAGATGGGAGATCCACTCCCAGCTGTGATAGGCATTGTCTCCCTGTGCAGGTTCCTCAGGTGCAACACGGACTCAAGCTTGTCTGAACCTTGATGATAAGCTCTCCTTGTTAAAAGCCATTATATTTTCTACTAGCTGAGGATAATTCTGACTGACTACAGCAGTTCTCCTCTGCATGTAATTGAATTCATATTCATCATAAAGCAATGAAAAATAAATTGTGTGTGTGTTTTTTTCCCCCTCATAAAGCAAGGCATGCCGCTGGCTCTGCCTTCCCTCTAATCTTCCCCTCTGCAACCTATTGTAATAGAATTCATGGGAACAGAACAGCCAAAATAGATTGTGAGGTTTTGACCCACCTAGCAGAAAGTGAGTTTATTTCAATGCCAAGGAGGAATTCATTAATTCAGTTGGCTTCAAGGGAAGGCTAAAATCTTAGCTTAAGATTCCTCAATACCAAAGAAAGGTGCTGGCTTGGTTGTAGGCTGACTTTGGTGGTGTGGCAGAGGACCTGTGCCTCAGGTTGTGGTGGGAGTTGCCAAATGCACTACAAATCCATCAGTCTGAGCCTAAACTCTTAAAGAATTAGTGTTTCTGTGAAAGTTTGTTTGTTATTCTGTGGCTGTCTGCTGTCCCTGGGGCAGTGACATGAGCCTGGTGCAGAAGAGGGGAACCGGTGTGGGGCTACGGGGATCAAAATTTGAGGGCACTGCTGTGCCAGCTGCCAGCTGCTCACTCCTGTCCTGCAGCTGGTGGCTGCCCTCGTGTTGGTCTACTGCAGAGAAGTCCTCAAGGCAGATATCAAAATATCCTCTCTAAATTCTTTTAGAAACCTTTTAGTCTGGGCATCTCATAAACGGCAGATTTTTGGTGGGAAGCTGGTCAGCTGAGCCCATCCTCTCCCCCCCATCCATGTTTACCTTTTCCTTTTATTTTCCTCTCTTTGATAGGATCCAGAAGCTGGGAGCTGATGGTGCCTGTGAGCAGAGCTGCTGCTGAGGCCTGTCAGAAATGCTCTGACAGGAAAAAAGCAAGGTTTTCTGCAGCCCCTGGCTTGCTGCCAGCTGTGGGATCGCTGCCTCACAGGCAGAGCCGACCAGACAGTCCTAATGCACCAGAAAATTACTGAGTTTTGTTCAACAAAGGGTCTAAATGTCTCTCTAGTTAATTAATAATTTCATTATGGTGAAATCATTTATTACATTTTAATACTGAAAAGTGTTGCTTCTGCAGCTAGTGGAATGAACATTAAGAGAATAAATAAGGGGGAACTTGTTGCTGATGGGTTCTGGGAGCTGTGTGAGTGAGCAGCGGAGCAAGAGAGGTTGTGGCCATGGAGATTCCTCTCTGATCAGTCCAAATGATGGAACCTGACCAAGAAATGGGATGAGGAGGGTTGGTACTCAGCTGTGCTCCAAGACAATGCAAGCAACACCCTCCTCTGGGGGCCTTTGCACTTGGTAGTTTGCTCTGGTGTGTCTTTGTTCTGTGTCATATCTGAGGGGAGAGAGGAGGCTGTGAGGAAATAACAACTGTCTGCAACTGTTAAAATAATTCATCTATCTTCTACCTTGTGAGGGAAGTAAAGAATTAAAACCTGGAAAAGGGGAAATTTGGTGCATGATGCAGTAACTCTGCTGGGCATTTGACAATCTTTAGAAACTAGAAGCCTATTTTTGATGGCTGTTCCTTGGAGTATCACATTAGGCATAAATACTCTGTGTTTCTACCCTTACAGTTCTGATATTTTTTGTAGCTCAGTAAACATTTTCTGCTAGAGATAGGAGTTGTCACACGAGATCAGAAAAGCAGTTTCCTTCGGTCAGAACATTTTCCAGGCCAATAGAGACAGTTCACATGCCACCAGGTATAACCCAGAGAATCAAATTAAATTAAGTGCATTTTTGATATGAGTATGATCCCATGGATCCCACTGTGAGCATCTTTTAATTTTCTGACAATACCCCTCTATTCTTGTTAGAAATTGGGCACTTCCAGCACTGCTAGGAACAAAAGTGTGACCAAGTAGAAAATCCAAGTTGAATCGATGATTGAGCTGGAAAAAGAAGCAGGGACTCAGCTCCTCCAGAGCATTGCAGGAGAGGGAACTACCACAAAATCCTGTTTGTCTGTGGCTTTCTGAAGTTTATTGTTCAGGAGACAGAGTCCTCACACCTGGATCTTCCTCTGAGGCCACCAGAGATAGGAGGAAAAAGAAAGGTGAAATATCCAAACTCCTGCTCCCATCCCTCCTGCAAGGGGTGTGTACCCTCACCTGGTGGATGGCTGCCATCCATCCTCCCTGTGCACCACAGAGCTGCTGCAGAGGAAAACCAGCATTTCTTGGCAGCTGCTGGAGCTGATTGCATCCCTGACCTGCCTGGTCAGCCCGTGAATACCCATCCCTGCTCCTCCTGTTAATCACCGCTGCCAATCAGCGCTATTGAGGAGAGCAACAATACATCTCAAGGCTCAATCACCTTCATAATCCTCTCACTGGCAGCACACGCATCTCCCTGGAGGGTGGAATTACTGTCAGATGAGCGCAGGGTGGATTTGCAATGGAAATGTTCCCTCCCGTGTGGTGGTGAGCCCACACATGGCTAACACAGGAGAGTGTTTGGCTCTTAAAGGTGAGCTAAGTGTTAGGCTCAGCAGGTGTGCACACGGCAAGCTCTGCATTTGAGCAGAAATACGGGAAATATGCTAAAAACCGCAGTCGTGTCCCTGTGCCACGGGTCAGTGTTCAAATGCACTCAGTGTGTGGACAGGGCTCACATGGGGCTGAGCTCCTGGTAGTCCCTGGGCTGGATGCTCTTCCTGGTGCTAAATCTCACTGTCCAGTTGTGCAAGCTACTTCCTTTTTTTTTTTTTTTTTTTTCTTAACTAGCAGTGACTGGAAGAAATCTGAAGAATTCAAAGAATCTGCCTGGATGTGTAGGATGGTCGGTCATGGGACAATCTATTCAAGTCCAGGCAGATGCTCTTGTCAGGAAAATTAATCCACAAACACCAGAGGTTTATGTCCAAAATGGAGACAGAGGAGTTTTTTTACTTTATCTGAATAAAGGGAGAGGCCATGGGGCATTCCCCTGTGGTCTCTCAAATTTTTGGAGGATGCAGCCTCCTTTTTATCCCAATTTCCCAGCTGCATTTCCCTTCTCTCTTTCCCCATTGGCTGAGGTACTTGAGAAGTTCAGACTTCACAATACGCCTGATACCAAAGATTTCTCTCTAATGTATAACCCTCCCTTTTAATTTTTAATTATTATGGAATTTATGGTTTTCCCCCATTGTTTCTTTCATCTTTCAATATCCAATTTCATTTATCACCAAACCTACAGTTTGTTTGTAAAAGCAAATACATTTTTTTTCCCCATTCATCAATCAGTGGAATCCTTCCCATTGTTTCTTTTATCTCTCAGTGCCAGTTTTATCTACCAGCAGACCCACAGCTTGTTTGTCAAGACAAGTCCATCGTTCCTCTCACTCTGGCAAGGTAAGGAAGTCCCACTGCACACCCTCCATCACCCCACCTTATCCCACCAAAAAAGCTCTCTGAAGGTTTGCACTTCCCCATAGAAATTTTCAGTCTTAAGAGATGGGGATTTTCTTGCAAAAACCTCTTCAACTGAAAAATTTCCAAATCTACTAGCTGTCCACTCCTTCTCTCCCAGCTTTCTCTCTCCTTCATCCGTGATGATGTGCAGCAGGCAGAGATAAACCCCCTTGGTCTCCGTGCTCTGCAGGGGTCCAGCTGGCACCTCAGTGTGGGGACAGCACAAGGAGCAATGTCACCCCACAGCATTGTCACCCTGTGATGGCATTCCTTGGATCATTAACTCCTGACCAGCACCGCAGTGCAGGGCTGATGCTAAATAGTGCTCTGCTGTGATTCATCATCCCAGAGTTTAGGCACTCATTACAATCTGCCTCTTATCTAGGCCACTAGCCTGTAATTTTAATCCCAAACATTTGGATGTGTAATGAGGCAATGCTTTTCTGTCTTACATCCTGGTGTAACCTGTGATTTATAATGTGCTGGAAATACAAAATCAAATAAGAGGGAATAAAAATAAAACAACTGCAGGCTCTTGCCCTTTGACACGTAAAAAATGTTGTGATGGCTTTAAGGTTTGCAAGAAAAACAACTGAATGTCTGCGTCTGTGTATTTCATGTTGTCTGTATTTGTGTAAAGGTAATTTTCAAGGTATTTTTGCCTGATGTTCCACAAAGCAAATCCTGATATGCACCGACCCAGAGGGAATGCTGTGAGCACGATCAAATCCCAGTAATTTCTGCCTTTGACTTACTAAGACAGGCTGTAAGTACAATTCCTTGCATTCCCATGGGCCAGATGCTGCTCCTGGAGGCTCTGGGTAAAGGTTTCACTGTCCCTGTCAGTGACTTCTGGGCAGACACAGCTGTGCTGGGCTCAGACTGAGGGTTGTGGAGCCCAGTCCTGAAGCAGGGGGTGTTTCATTTGCTGCACACATCATTTTCAGGGTATAGATGCTGCTGCTGCTCTGGTGTCACCACCCTGAACAAGGTGATTGCCACAAAACACACCTCAGGGCCCCGTGGCTGTGCAGGCTGATGGACTGTGGGATGTGTCACAGGATCCCAGGATGGTTTGGGTTGGAAGGAACCTTAAAGCCCGTCTCATTCCACCCTCTGCCATGGCCACGGACACCTTCCACTGTCCCAGGGTGCTTCAAACCCCATCCAGCCTGGCTTTGAACACTTCCAGGGATCCAGGGGCAGCCACAGCTGCTCTGGACTATGTGCCCAAGCACCTCCCCACTCTCACTGGGAAGAATTTCTTCCTAATATCCAGTCTAAACCCATCCCCCCTTGTTCTGTCACTAATGTTCTTGTAAATAATCTCTCTTCCTCTTGCAGCTCCCTTCAAGGCTGGGGAGGAAGGCTGAAGAAGAGTGAACTATTGGAAAGTGTGGCTGTAAAATCTGCACCAAATCAGGAAAGTGCCCCACAGGGAGAAATATCATTAGGAAGAATGTGGAGATTCTGGGCACTGCTCCAACAAGAAACAGGAGAGCATCTGGGCCAGGCAGTCTGGCCAAGAGAGGAGAAAGGCAGGCAGGATCAGCACCACCAGTGAGTTCACAGGCAAACGTGGCCCTATAAAGTGCATCCTAAAATTCCTCGTGCCATAAGGCACGTGCAACACGCCTCAAAGAGCTGCAGGGCCACAACAGAGCTGCTGAGGTCTCACAGCATCAACCCTGGGGTCACCAGGGCTCATGGACAAACCCTTGAGGCAGTGAAGACCCAGGGGTTTGAAGTGCTGCTCATGCTGCTCTGATGCCTTCAGTAAGTTTGGGGGAAATATCCATGTTTGCCATGGACACCCCCTGGTTTAGCAGGTGTGTGAATGAGGTAAATGTGTGGGTGGGAAGAGGTGTAATTTTATTGTTTATTTTTCCTAAAGAATATATATGATTAAAGTTGAGCTGACATGAGAGAGTGAGCAGACAGAAAAACCACAACACTTTGGGATTTGAGCACTGGGAGAAGAAGGCAGATTTCCTTTGACAATGACAATGAGAAGGAAAAGTCAAAGTACCAAGATGGAAACAATCAATGTTAAGGATTTTAAACTAGCAGGAAAAGCAATAAACTTCTTCCTTTTGGCTGCTTGTCCAAGCAAGCCACTTTGGATGGAGGGTTTCCCCTGTAATGAAAATTATATGATCTCATCTTGGAGACTGGAGTGATGTAATAACCGTGTAGGGACTGCTTTAATGTCTTTCATGGGTCATTGAAAACTGCCTGGCAAATTGGATCATGGACTACAGGGAACACTTCTGCTACAGCAGGAAAATGGTCTGGATATAACAAGTGACCGAAGGGTTTTGAAAAATCCCACCATACGTAATAGTTCCTGGTTTCAGCCATAAAAATATACCTTTTATTATCCCTCTCTTATTTTTTTTTTGTTGTCTTTTAATATAGTCTTTGCTTCTCATTCAATAACCCTTCTTATACCTTCATTCTCCCTCTATATTAAGACCTGACAATCCATTAAGGCAAATCCCATATTTTGAATTGCATCTAAATTGATAGTGGAACATGGACTGCCTGCTTCAAAACCACTTCCATTCTCTTCTGCTGGAGATTAGATGGATTTTCTTTCTGAAAACAAATGAAAATTTTGATTATATGTGTCATTCAAACTGCAATTCCATCTTATTAAATGGTTCCAGGCAGTTGGGAACATTGTAATAAGGACTCCAACATCTGAGACTGTTTGGCTGAATCAGTTGGCCAATTTCATTCTCTTTGTCAGGAAATTCTGGCTGTGGCAAAGTGTGCAAACTGAAAACCATATGAAAGCACAATGAAAATAAGTGGTTAATGATGTGACTAATATTTAAAGTGGTTTAGGATGGCAGCTGTTCCTTTCTGCAAATTTCAATGCCTCAAGGAAAAACATTCTTGGACTTCTTTTTTTAGTGTACACCTTGGTGTTACAGCATCATTCATCTTCCCTCTCTAACATCCCAGATATCCCTGAAGTCATTGACAAAGGAAACCAGACATGAAATAAATGCTGGCTTAGACTAAAAGATTTCATTTCAATTGTGCACTAATCTTTTTCTATTTTCCCCAAACAGGTGCCATTTGTCAGCCATACCCAAGGAAGGATGTGGGCTTTGCACTCTTCATTTTTAGGCATGGAGGCCTTGAGAGGCACTCAGCATCCTGGTAAAGTCCTGGCTCTACACAGCACCAAAGGAAGGCTCCCTCTGATCCCAGGTGGACTTTTCTTAGACCTGCTTTTCCCCATGCAAGGTCCACAGCCTGAGGAAAGTACTTCCATCTCCATATTTAAAATAGCACCAATCAGGCTTGTTTTAATTCACACATAAATCTTTTTATTTCTCATAAATCACTTCATTTCAGTCAATCCCCAAATCACTGAGGAGCAGTCTGGGGTGTGCACTATAGAGCACCTGCTATATGAAGGTTACAGTGTGGAGAAGAGCAAGATTCATGGAGGGAGAGCAAACAGGCAGCACAGAAATACTGCAGGTTTGTGGAAGTCAGATTAAAATAAAATAACACTGATTATGTTAGTTTGCACGGGCCAGCCCTGCCCTTTATTTACTTCACTGAGCTGAAAGGGAGGCAGGATTTTTTCTTGTTGTGTTTCTTTTTTGTCCAAATCTGATCTTTAATGAATGTGAAATTCAACCTCTGCTCCTGAGAGCTGCAAACAGCTGAGTACAAAGGGGGTGTGCAACACCCCAGCCTGGGGCAGGGGTTGAGTTAAGGGGTCTGGAGACACCAACAGCACAAAATCCATTACAGACTGGTCTTGTGGAAGGGGTCCTCGCACACATCAGGGAGTGATGATCTTTAGGGTCCCTTCTAACCCAAACTATTTTGTTATTCTATGATTCTACAGTGTCACTTTTTTTTTTTTTTTACTTTTTTAATTTCTAAAATCCAGTTGCTCATTTAGTCTTTATTTCCAGATCACAAAACATCCTGAATTGGAAGGGATCACCAGATCCAGCTCTCGAGACTGGCGTTTTTAGCACCACTCTTTAACCAGCTGAGCTGATCTCAGCTGGTTCCTGCCTGCACAACACCCTCCAGGTTAAACAAAGGGTTTGTTTTTTCCCCCTCACCAGCTCTGCCTTCCCCAAAACCCCTCCACAGAAGCAGCTCTCTGCCAGCAGTGTCAGAACAGGCTGCACAGCATCACTGGTGGCGACACAAAGGTGCCTGATGCAGAAAGGAGCTCAGAAACACCTGCCTTGCTACTCACTCCTCTCTGCTCCAGGCAAAGCACGGTTTTTGGGAGCATTTCGCGTGGTTTGAGTAAAATCCCGTTAAGAAGCCACCAGAG
This sequence comes from Onychostruthus taczanowskii, assembly GCF_017590055.1. Lineage (NCBI taxonomy): Eukaryota > Metazoa > Chordata > Aves > Passeriformes > Passeridae > Onychostruthus > Onychostruthus taczanowskii. The sequence continues at coordinate 2,155,236 of NW_024503680.1, read as the reverse complement.
GGGGCAGCTGCCACTGCTGCACAGCCCCGGAGAGCGGTGCCAGCGCGGCTCACACTGCTGCCGGTATTTATAGCTCTCTACCTATACTTATGTGAGTGGGGCTAATTAGTAGATGGAATTAGCCTACTGCTCTCGGCAGCATAATTGTAAACAATTTCCCAACGTTTCACTCCCCGAGTAATGAGTTTCTCCTGGAAATACAAAAGATGAACTAATGATAATCTGGCAGTTTACAGCAGGAGGACAAACATTAATTATATGGGATTACGATGCGATCCTCCAATTTAAGTCAGTTTGGCATTTCTAAACAGAGTTGGATCTTAAGAGTTCTCTGGACACTTGTCTGAAGCATTTTATCTTTTTTTTTTTTTTTTTTTTTTTTTTTTTTTTTTTTTTTTTTTT